>NC_052613.1:13337511-13637511 GCF_016545825.1 Eucalyptus grandis
TAGATGAATTTGACACATATTTCGGCCACTGGTCTAGCGGGTCATAAGGGGATCGAATGTCGACTTCATCATAGCCAGCTACCAAGATGCATCAAATGCTCATGAACCGGAATTCTTGTCGAAGCTCAATTTCTCGAGAGAACTCTAGATCCTTCCTTGTGAATGCGCCTTTGAAACGCAGAGAGAGACTTGAAGAGAGTACCGTGCCGTGCTTGAGCTGTGAAGTCGGGGCATGCTGTCTTCATCAAGGTCATGCCAATGGACAGCGGTACTTGAAAGTTCTCGTCTGGTCCAATTTGTTCTTTACCGAACTCGAAAACCTCGAACTACGTCGCTCTTCTCTTGGCCTCACGTTCAGAAGCCAACAAGAACTGAAGTCCCACAAACCATTTTGTCCGTTGTTTTGTTCAGGGCTATTTGAAGGCCCACGTCGTCACTTTCCCATTAAACGGACGAGGTGAAACCATTTAACCCCCTACAGACGTGCATCGCGTGGAACCAACACCATCCGTCAGTCTCTCCCTCTCTCTCTCTCTTTCTCTCTCTCTCTCTCTCTCTCTCCTCCCCGGCACTGTATAAATAGTACTTCGTATCACTCACTCTATAGTCAAGACAGTAGCACTACAGTCTACTCAGAATCGATTCTGTTGCGCACGTTGAGAATTGTTCTCTCTAGTTGTCCCAAAACTTTTGGTCATCGTTTGAAGATCATGGCCTCGACAATCCTGATGCACTCGGTCCCTGTGAGTCCTAGGACTGTGGTCGACATTAGTTCCAGAAATCTGTTGTGAGAGGGCTCTTCCCTGCCAGCAATAGTCCTAGACTGTCTCCTCGAGGTGGCTTGCATGTGAGGTGTATGGCTAAGGTAAAGTAGCAGATTTTCGAAAAATCTTGCCTAAAACATCAACGATGTGATGTTGGGAAGTTTATTGAATTAACATTGTTACGTGATGAATGTTTCAGGAGAGCAAGCCGGATCTGAACCCATCCCCGAAATTGAAATCAAAGGTATATTTATGCTTGTGGGCCTTCTAGCACATGAATAAGAGTTTTGGAAAGGCCTTACTTATGCACGGAGCCTTTATTTACTTAAAGAGATTAAACATTAGTATTGAAGTTTCCGAAGGATAAGTCTTGTCAAAGAAATTGAACTGGTGATACTCTGCTGATTGAATTTTGATGAAGTAAGATAGTCACTCATTCTAATAACTACTCCTTGCATATGCTAACGTTGATCATGTTGACAGGTTAGCACCGACTTCACAGATGTGTTTGCATTCAGTGGACCGGCACCAGAGAGGATCAATGGCAGACTCGCAATGATAGGCTTTGTGGCGGCCATTGCGGTCGAACTGTCTAAAGGCCAGGACTTGTCTGCTCAGATCAGTGGAGGTGGTATCCCGTGGTTCATAGGAACGAGCATTCTGCTCTCAGTTGCATCTCTTGTTCCGCTGCTTCAAGGAGTCACGGCCGAGTCAAAGTCTGACGGGTTGATGACTTCTGATGCTGAGTTGTGGAACGGAAGGTTTGCAATGTTGGGACTAATTGCGTTAGCCTTCACTGAATATGTTAAGGGAGGAATACTTGTGTAGGGTTTTGGAATTATACACTCGTGTAAGTAGTTCAGAATGTAATCCTCAGAAGCATAATATAAAGTGAAGCATTATCTCAATACAAATACTGTGCCCCATACCGTCTTGGTTTAAATCTTAAATAGAGTTTGCTATACTATAAATCATTCTCTCAAAGGACATTTCATTGGATCATTCAACGTGGAGTATACTTTGAAGAAAACTCCCTCCTTCAGAAAAAACCTCGATTCGCTTGAAGTGGAAGTAGAGAAGCGTGGCTTGATATATGAGATGGTAATTGCAGATTAATAAGACACAAGTACCTTTACCAATGAGATTTGGATGAAACTCAGACGACAATGGGTGAACAAAGAACATACCTAAATCAGAAAGATCCCAGGCATTTCAGATGTAAATAAACTAAAGCAACAATAACAAAGAAGGATTGAGTGAATTCGCATCGTCCTTTGATGAGGAAGTTCCGAATTCTCAAAGCAACAGATTTTGCAAACAAAACTAAACCAAAGTTCGGTCTGCACCCTTCCAAGTAAAATGGTGGAAATTGACCAACTCAGCAACAAGACATCTGGAGAATGTTGAGTGCAGTCACTTATTGGAATACTAATCACAGCTTCTTTCTGCCTTTCCTTTTTGACCGTCCAGAGGTCGATGGTATGATTTCATGGACCCAGATTTATTTCACTTCCATCAGATACGTAGCAATCGATCGATTAATTAACCCACAGCAAAATATATCCTTCAGATAAACCACTCAAATCATGATGGAACTATTACAACCAATAGATTTCTATCCCATAGCACATCTAAAAACTGCATTGTCCGACAAAACAACATCGGAGAAGGATCTGACCTAAGAGGACAACGTTTGCTTTTAAGAACTGCAATCTGGGGCAGGCAATGGCGGACATAAAGCTTGGTGGTTTGCCTCCTTTTTACAGGCTTTGAACATCTCCTCTTTCAATTACAACTAGCCTCTTTACCTAATCATGTAATCGATTATTTAAGTAAGCAAATGATGTGGATAAACAAAACCAAAATGCAGTAACTGACTCATTACTTGTCGCAACATTCTCCTAACGGTAGGGGTGTTCCATCTCATAAGAGTTCAGTTACCCTTGGGAAGCCGCGACCCCTCCTATGCACACTGAAAATGTAATAGATGGGCTTTAAAAAATAAAAAATAAAAAGAAAATAAAAGGAAAAGAAAGAGTTTGAAAAGTCAAAAAAAAAAAGGAAGCTCAAGGATATTTGTGGAATCTTCGGCTGTGCTTTAAAGAGAGAGAGAGAGAGAGAAAGAAGAGCACGGGCAGAAAGAAACGGGAGAGGAGAGAAAGGAGAGAAAGGACAAAAAAAAAAAAAAATTGGCGCACTTGTGATCCAGATGCTTCATCAAACCGACTCAAGTGTGTTTAGCAACGCTAGTAAGAAATTGAAGTCTTTAATCACCTACTTGAAGCAATCGCTGCAATTAGGGCTCGAAATTCGGATTTCTTGGATATTTGTGTGGCGAAGCCCCATTTTTGAGTCGTCGAGATGGTACTTTGGATGTTGTGAAGCTATAGCATCTTTCGGATTGTAATTTGAGCTTGTGGTTTGTCCGAAACGGAATTTTGAAGTTGAGAGCGCATTCTGGTACTATAGGGAACAGTAGCTTCGAGCCTTTTTTTTTTTTGTTATTTTTGGTACTGTTTTGGGTCCTTTGAGTTGGGGTTGTTGTTGTACGTTAAGAGAGCTTTCGAAAGACTATAAGACGGTTTGAAACGGAATTTTGTGGAGGGAGTTATGGCGTGATGAAGTTGGTGCATGGGCTGCACCTAGCGGGAAATGATGGGTTTTCGATAAATGAGAGCTTTTGTGGTGTATAGGTGTCGTTTTATCGACAAATAGGCCTAGTATAGACAAGTCGTTATGCGAATATCCTTTTTACTCGGCCTTTTGATATTGTTTTTCCATTAATTGTTAGGAATCCGAATGTGTTGGTTCAAGTGAGCATCGTAGTTGATTTTTGGTTTTTCCAAAGTGAGTGACACTATTTCTTCTTTGTATTTTAAACTCATGTTTTGAGAAACGTGATGGATTATATATTCCATGAGTTGATAAAAAACATATTTTGTTGCATAAAATAGGATCGAGCTATTACTACTATTTTTGTTGTTCGAAGGGAGTTATATTCCGACTTCAATTTGAATGGTTGTTTGAAAGATGATTTTTGAAATTCTTTGTGAAAGAATCTTGAAATGTTTTGGAGAATGCTTTGATATATATATATATCAAATTTTGAGTTGTGATATAACTTCATTTCTAACGTTGGATTACTGGATATTGTAATTGGTGGTTGATGTTCAATGTCTCTGTGGACCTGAGGGGTGTGGGTGTGTGCATACTATTCTAGGATATCCTTATGGGCCAAGCCACCGACTAATAATAGGTGGAGACCTTGCCAATAGGGGAATGTTGGTCGTCTTTTCACAGGCGTTACGCATGACCATGGTTAGACATTTGAGCATGAATTGGTCAATGGGGTGGACCATTGACGTGTGATTTGAGTTTGGTCGATGGAATGGACCATCGATGTGATTTGATGAGATTAATTAATCGAATAGACCATTGATGCATGTTTTATGAGATTGACTAATGGGTGGACTATTGGTATCTTCAGTATTTGAGTTATGATTATATATTTGAGCTATGTTTTAAATGTGCATAGTGATTTCTCAATCCGCTTAGAAGAAATGTGTTACTCCGTGGTAGCTCACTCCTCTCTTATACTTGTTTTTCAGGTTCTTCAGCAAGTTGCGAGTAAGCGTGAGCATTTGCTCGGGGAGGACTTTTGTGGTGGAAACTTTTTGGTATGACTTGTGCATAATTAATAGGTTTATAAGTTAGTCTTTGTAGAAGATTTTTGTTTTGATTTTTTTGTAGATTATAGATATACTATGATATTATAACCAAGTGCCCCTTTTTTGTCAAATATATATATGTGGATGTATATATATGTTGATATCGGGTTAAATTTTGGTTACATTGAGGCTGTTTTTGGTAAAAGGATGGCCGTATCATGCCCCTTCTTCTTGTGAATCGGGGTGTGACATAAGAGGTCTTCGGGAATACTCCTAACCAGTGTTATGTACAAGTTGGGACTCCATGGGATCGGCAGGCAAGCCTTGTAAGTTTTGAAGGCATTCATGCTTCCCCCTTTCTCAGCGACACTCGAAGCGAGGACATCAGAACTAGCTTTTTCCATGACAAACTGCAGACAGCGATGGATGGACAACTACAATAAGCACACGCAATGTGAAAAATTGGTTTAACTAAATCAGTTGCAATTGGTAAGATAGGTGGGAGAACTCAAGAAGCCGGTGGAGGGAGGGAATATGAAGTACATTGGTTTGTCAGAAGCTAGCATTGATACGGCAAAGAGAGTTAATGCTATTCATCCAAACCCAGCTGTGCAGATGGAGTATTCTCTGTGGACTTGCGAAATTGAGGATGAATTAATTCCACTTTGCAGCTCCACTCCTATTATCTTCAAGATGTGTGGCAATTTTTACAGGACTTTCAATTTCGGAGAACTGTGAAGAGAGTGCCGTGTTGCGCTTGAGCTGTGAAGTCGGGCATGTTGTCTTCATCGAATCGCACCAAGGACGTCGGTACTTGAAAGTTCTCTGTCCGGTCCAATTGGTTCTTTACCAAACTCGAAAACCTCGAACTACGTCGCTCTTCTCTTGGCCTTACGTTCGGAAGCCAACAAGAACGAAGTTCACAAACCATTTTGTCCGTTGTTTTGTTCAGGGCTATTTGAAGGCCCACGTCGTCACTTTCCCATTAAACGGACGAGGTGAAACCATTTAACCCCCTACGGACGTGCATCGCGTGGAACCAACACCATCCTTCAGTCTCTCCCTCCCTCTCTCTCTCTCTCCTCCCCGGCACTATATAAATAGTACTTCGTATCACTCACTCTATAGTCCAAGACAGTAGCACTGCAGTCTACTCAGAATCGATTCTGTTGCGCACGTTGAGCTGAGAATTGTTCTCCTAGTTGTCCCAAAACTTTTGGTCATCGTTTGAAGATCATGGCCTCAACAATCCTGATGCACTCGGTCCCTGTGAGTCCTAGGACCGTGGTCGACATTAGTTCCAGGAAATCTGTTGTGAGAGGGCTCTTCCCTGCCAGCAATAGTCCTAGATTGTCTCCTCGAGGTGGCTTGCATGTGAGGTGTATGGCTAAGGTAAAGTAGCAGATTTTCGAAAAATCTTGCCTAAAACATCAACGATGTGATGTTGGGAAGTTTATTGAATTAACATTGTTACGTGATGAATGTTGCAGGAGAGCAAGCCGGATCTGAACCCATCCCCGAAATTGAAATCAAAGGTATATTAATGCTTGAGAGCCTCCTAGCACATGAATAAGAGTTTTTGAAAGGCCTCACTTATGTACGGAGCCTTTATTTACTTAAAAGAGATTAAACATTAGTATGGAAGTTTCCGAAGGATAAATGTTGTCAACGAAATTGCACTGGCGATGCTCATGCTGACTTGAGTTTTGATCAAGTGAGAAAGTCACTCCTAGTAACCACTCCTTGCATATACTAACGTTTATCATGTCGACAGGTGAGCACCGGCTTTACCGATTCGCATTCAGTGGGCCGGCACCAGAGAGGATCAATGGCAGACTCGCAATGATTGGCTTCGTGGCAGCCATTGCAGTTGAATTGTCTAAAGGCCAGGACTTGTTCGCTCAGATCAGTGAAGGTGGCATCCCGTGGTTCATAGGGACAAGCATTCTGCTCTCGGTCGCTTCTCTTGTTCCGCTGCTTCAAGGAGTCACGGTTGAGTCAAAGTCTGATGGGGTGATGACTTCCAATGCCGAGTTGTGGAATGGAAGGTTGGCGATGTTGGGACTAGTTGCGTTGGCCTTCACCGAATTTGTTAAGGGAGGAGCACTTGTGTAGGGTTTGGAATTAGAGTTATGTACTCAGTGAAAGTAGTTCAGAATGTAATCCTCAGAAGCATAATATAAAGTGAAGCATTGTCTTGATACAAATACTGTGCCCAAAACCGTCTTGGTTAGATCTCAGATTAGAGTTTGTCGTACTATAAATCATTCTCTCAAAGGATGTTTCAATGGATTATTCAACATGCAGTATACTTCGAAAAAAACTTCCTCCTAGAGAAGAAACATCTATTGGTATTAAGTGGAAGTAAAGAAGCTTTGCTTAATGTATGGAATGGTAATTGCAGACTAATAAGCCACAGGCACCTTTGCCAAGGAGATCACGATGAGACTCAGATGACAATGGATGAATGAAGACCACACAGATCGGAAGGATCTCAGCCTTTTCAAAAGTAAATGAACTTAAGCAATATTAATAAAGATGGATTGAATGAATTTGACTCCTCCTTAGAAGAAGAGCTCCAAATTCTCAAAGCAACAGATTTTGCAAACAAAACTGAATGAAACTTCAGTTTGTAACCCTTTCAAGTAAAATGGTGGAAATTCTCCAACTCAGCAACAAAATATCTGGAGAATGTTAAGTGCAATTGCCCATTAAAATATATCAGCCTGCCTTTTCTTTTTTTGACTGTCCACAGGCCGATAGTATAATTTCATGGACCCAGATTGTGAACTCTGCCCTTTATTTCACTTCCACCAGATACGTAGCAATCAATTGATTAATTAACTCACAGCAAAATATATCTTCCAGTAAACCACCCAATCATGACGGAACTAGTACAGCCAATGGATTTCTATCCAATAACACATCTAGAAACTGTATTGTCCGACAAAACAACATTGGAGAAGGATCTGACCTAAGGGGACAACATTTGCTTTTAAGAACTGCAATCTGGGGCAGGCAGATGGCTTATGACCAATGGCGGACGTAAAGCTCGGTGGTTTGCATCCTTCTGTTTACGGGCTTTGAACATCTCTTCTGTTTCAATCACGACTAGCCTCTTTACCTAATCATGTAATAGATTCTTCAAGTAAGCAAATAACATTGATAAACAAAACTAAAATGCAGTAACTGACTAATCATTACTTGTTGCAACATTCCCCTAACGGTAGGGGTGTTCCATCTCATAACAGTTCGGTTACACTTGCCAAGCCGCAGCGCCTCCAATGTACGCCGGTGAAGTCTTCTGGTTCCAGGAATGCCCCTAACCAAGGTTATGTACAAGTTGGGGCTCCATGCAATCGGCGTGCAAGCCTTGTAAGCTTTGAAGGCATTCATGCTTTTCCCTTTCTCAGCAACACTGAAGGGGACATCAAAATTAGCTTTTTCCATGACAAAACCCAGACAGCTATGTTTGGACAACTAGAATGAACACACAGCACACCCGCACATACAAAATAAACAAAGATGCTGCCAAAGAAAAAGCAAAATACTATTACACGACTGGGCAAATAACAAATATCTCACCTAACACTTACTCCTTGATTTTTCACAATGATCAATTATAGAACAGAACTAATATACATGAATAATAATAAAAAAAACTAGCAAAGTTTCAGAAGGAACCAGTAAGATTTTTTTGCAGGAAACTATGAGAAGCGACACCGTAAAACATTTTTTAATTAACAATACATTACTAGGCAAGGTCACATTTAGACAGCAATCTTCAATCTAGTAATTCAACCATTTTAGAGTAACTTGAGATGCTGCATGATCATCTCGGTGATTGAATATTCAATGTCTCATTCTAGCTTGGCAAAGATTAAAGCAGGCATATGGAGCTAGAAGCCCAAACGCTTTCTGCGTCTCTTCCTATTTGAGATGTGGGATAGGACATACTCTCAAACATTGTATTATGTTTTCTCATTGTCCTTTTCTTGATCCCATCTCTCCTCAAGCAAATAGTGCGCATTTCCAGACGCAAAACGACTAGAGTTAGTAAAAGTTCAAGCCCCCATCTGAAAACCATTCCACTTTTTTGTACGACTAGAGTCTTCCCTTCAATGAAATTTAAGGGAAAAAATCGAAAGGATATAGAGACAAGGTTGATTAGAAAAATGTAGCAAGACTAGCAAGCCCACGGTACTGGTTACGGCCATGGGAAAACTACGCAAAATCATCCATGTTGTTCGAAACGGAACCTTCGAACTGTGCCATCGCAAACCTAAGAACCCGAGGCTCTACATCCCTCCTTTCTCCCCCCTCAAGTGGGCAAAAACGCAACACCAAGGCTCTCATAGGAATATGGTCGAACACCTTGCGGGCACGGGGAGCTCAACACAAAACATTCACAATTCACCCTCATCCCCCCGACTGGAACCGCACAAGAACTGCATCCTAAAAGAACGAAACGGAATCGCCAACGCGTGCCGACACTAACCCAAGAACCCAAATCAAGGGACGAGCCAGCGCTGAGCCAGCACGGACAAATTGGGAACAGAAACGCCCGTAAAATCTTGGCATTTCCATGACCAGAGGAACTGGTATCAAACCCAAAAAACGGCGGCGGATCAAGAAGCAAACCCCGAATGCAGACTCGAGACGAGCGTCAAAGCCATACATACCTGCACGGTCCGCACAAGGCAGTAGAGAAGAGCAGCGACGACGGAGCGTTGGAACTGAGAAGGCGACTGAGGCGGACAGAGAGATTTAAGAATTTGGGAGGGGAAGCTCCTGGTTTTTGTGATTGGGCCTTGAGAAAGTGATTTGGAGATGGGCCTACTTACTAGGGTGAAGAGAAGAGGTGGGCCGACCCGATGCAAGATCGAAAACGGTTCGACCGAGTTGGTGAAACCAATCGGTGAACGCGGAAGGTCTCGAATTCAAATCTTGCTTGACGAGGGTTCTTGGGATTTAAGTCGGCCAGGAAGAAATGTTGGGCATCTAGCCTAATATGTGGCAGGGATATATAGTATTCTTTTTTATCGGCCCGACATGTTGACTTGTGTCGAAACTGGCTCTAAATACCATTGAAAATGGTTTGATCAAGTTGGTAAAATCAATTGGTGAACCTCAAAAGGTCTCGAATTCAAATCTAGCTTGACTAAGATTCTTGGGATCCAAGTCGGCCAAGAAGAAATACCAATTGTCTAACCTGATCTGTGGCTTGGATAAAGTATTCTTTTTGATCCAACCCGATGTGCCGACTTAATCTAGTGTGTTGAAATTGGCTCTGAATACCACGTAGTGAAGTTAAAATGGGAACAAGTATACACAATCTCAAGGGAAGCGGCATAGTTTGAAATTCGAATCCAGATCATCTGCAAGTCAATATGATATGGGGTAAAGAAAATGTGCTAGAAGTGGGTTGAGAGAGAGAATTTTTGAACTAGCTAGGATTTTGTAGGATAATCAACCCAACTCATGATATTATTCTGAACTCAAAGATTATATTTAGATTTTGAGCCCGTCGACAAAATATAACCTAAATTTAAGCGTGCGAAAACTCGTATCGAACAGGAGCACTCGGAGTGTTCAAAGTCTGATTCAAAGACATCCTTATTCGAATGGAAGACTTCCCATTTCGGATAGTTCAGGGTCTATGCAGTGACCACCCGAATTTGCAAGAGAAGTGCAACTTGGACTAGAGCCAACAAGCAAAATGCTGAAATTCTATTCTTCACTAGCCCACCAGAGCAGATGATTAGTAATCGCCCTCCACGCATACCATTTTACCGCATCGTCACGTTTCATGGCAACATCTCACTAAACCTCCGACAGAACACGATATTCATGTCATACTGAGTTTATGCCCCCAAAAACATGAAGATAACCGAGGGACAAATCGCCCACTAGAAGATCGTTGAAAAATACACAACAGGCCCAAAGCATAAGGCGGCACAACCGCTTTTATTCGTTTGTCTATCCACAAGGACCAGCCAATGTCCCGGATAAAGATCCGAAACCACACAACTATAAGCACAACAACCAAGTGCCATATAAGCCAAGTCAGGGCAAATTGATAATTCAAGCTGAGAAGCCACATATTACAGACCAAGTCATATATTTGGGTGTTTATATCTCATGAAAGCCCAACAGGAGAAGACACATTATGCTGCGGCATTGACAGCATGATCATTGCGTTCCTTCTGCACAAAAGCTTCAACGTACTGTTTCCTGCAAGGAAGAATTGATTCTCTTAAGACTCAGGAGCAACATGGTGTATGTGAAACATCAGAGAAACTGGAGATGTAAGCAACTAGAAGGAAAGGATGGATCAATACCTCGCTGGTAAATGGTCATGGGGACGATTGAATGGGGTCCAAACTGGATCACCAACGAACAGTCGCATAGCCTATATAAAAGATCACTTAGCAGAGAGTGAACAAAAATTCTTTCTGCTGATTAGAAAATTCATTCTTCCATTGATTATAAAACAGCTGCAACAAGTTTAGAAGGCCCAAATCTAGTTCTCTCATTCTCTTCGTGTGTGTGTGCGTGTGTGTTTTGTGTCCTCCATGTGTGCTGGATCAAAGAAGTGAAGTATGCATGTATTGTAAATACCTTGATGTAATTATTCGAATCGAGGGTAAAGCGATGGTACATTCCAGCTGGTAAAACAATCATTCCACCTTTCTTTACCCACACACGAATCCAACCATCATTCTTGTCCCTAACATCAAAATAACCTAGACGACAAGGCAAAGTTTAGAGAATTCAATGGAAAGCAGAATATAGAAAGCTGAGAGAAGAAAATCAGGGACTTACCACTTCCAGCCACAGCATAACGAATCTCTTCATCAGTGTGGAGATGCTCCTCAAAGAAGTTCTTGATCTTCTCTTCATAATTTGGCAGCTTCTCTGGGGAAACTTCACAGAAATCCTGCGCAAAAATAAAAGAAGTTTCATGTCATCAGACTTGGCAAACAAGCTTGACATTGCAAGTGTCCAGCAGATTAAGAGCGACCAAGGTCCTCGGGGGGATCATCACATTAGCAGAAAAAAGACATCAGTCTTTTCAAAATGTGTAAGCATCATTCCTTAACAATGGAAGTACATTATCTGATTAATTTTCAAACTCGTTCATTCACCAAAAGATAAGTTAAACAAGCATGGAACATATGATCATGATCCAGGTCTAGTTCCACAACATGGACAAACACGAATGTTAATATTGTCCTGAAGCAACTACAAACTACCAAGGCCAGTGAAAATGCGTTATAATATTATGAAGCCACATACCATGTAGGAGTATCCACGTTCCTCACGGATTTTCTTTAATTCCTCATCAGTTTCATAGTTGTCAGCATCCAATCGCCAGCTGAGAACACCAAGTTCTGCAAGAACACGGTAGCTCCCAATGAATTGGAAAACAGAATTATTTTATTGTATCTTCAAAGAGTGCTTCCTCAGAATGCATACCTTCAAGCTGCTTCAAGGAAACAAATTCCTTAGGTTCACGGTGATGTGGAAGTCTTTGGTCTTCATTGCTGTCATCCATATACCATGCTTGAAGGACTTCCTCTCTCGGATCCTACCCAGCCCAAAGTTTGAAAGCATTACCCCAAATGCAGGACAGGCATTAAAGGACCCACAATATATCACAACATTCACGACACAAATTTGACCACCCTCTTCCATCCTCAAGGAAAGATGGTAAAGGTTCCATCCAAAAATTGTTTTCCCACCTAAATTTTATTGGAAGATAAGGCTTTTTTAGTTTCCTAGTTCTCATCTTAGATCGTGACCACTGATACAGAATCCATCATTTAAATAATGCTGGGCTATCAAAACAATTTATTAGATACTCTAAATTAACCGAAATACAAGCTAATCAATACCAAGTATAGCAAATTGATCTTTAGAATACGCAAACCAGTACATGCCCTTAGGTGCAGACACATACGTGACATAGACAATCAACATGCCCTGAAAACCCAAGAACAAGTTCACAAAGTGAAACAATACATCTTTAAGAACAATTAAGAGAAAGAAGTACCCTATATTCTACATTGACTATAAGGACCTAAAACAGATACATCTTTAAAATTATGTAAGACAAACAAGTATCCTATATTCTGCATTGACTATAAGGACCTCAAAGTGGACTGCAATATAATAATTCTCTCCTAGTACAATTATGCCTCTGTCCACAGTACAAGCTCTTACTTTGGCACCATATAAAGAGGCAATGACATCCGCCAGAAAAGTGACAATCAGATCTTAAGTCAACTAGACCTCCACACCTTCTTTCTACCACATTAATGGTTTCTTTTTTACTCAACTTGCTACATTATATAAGGTAATGGCTGCACTTTTTCCAGCCCGTTACCAGGACTCAACCTTCATGTCCCTTGAAGAGGACAGCTTCTCGCTAACCCACTCGAGATCCTCAACAAACACTTGTTTCAAAAGTTTTAAGCTGTCAGAGCGTGTGCAAAACAATCCATCCCAACAATTTTTGCCTGTGGATCTCATTACCCATCCAATACACCATGGCCATAGGGTGGCGTGACATCCACGTGAATCCAAGATGGAAGGACATCAAGCCAAACTAGTTCAATTAGGAGCAAGTAAGCCGTCAAGCCGGCCCCTTCACATAATTCATACTAGAAACTTTTCTTCTTTCGAGATTCTCTTCAGGATGCTGCTCAATTCTTCCTTCGCACCTCCCACAGAGATCATATCCGTTCAAGGGTTCAAGTCCCCCGTTCCAAGAATCCCAAAACGACGGCAAACAAATCCTAACTAGACTAAAAAAATCATGGGTTTCCACCGTAACAACAGCTTACCCAAAACCCAGAAGCCTAGCAGCATCGACAAACGCAAAAAACAGAGTCACCTCTAAAAAACCCCCAATAAAACAAAACTGGGCTACCTAATATCGCACGAATTCAGACCTTCCCTCCTCTCCTGACCGATCGAGGCCTAAAGAAAAGCAATCCATAAGACAAGAGCGCAGAGTGGAAGCCAATTACCTTGTCGGGGAGGACCATTTTCGTCGATATCGCAGTCGGGGCAATCGGTAGCTTTCCAGGCGACAAGAAAAAGCGAGGAGCGGAGGAGCAAGTTGCGCGTTTTATAATTTCTTAAAACTCTTTTTTTAGGTAATAAAATTAAGAGGGTCAAACGGTGGAAAGGGAGAGAATATCTGACCTGGGATTTTTTTTTTTCCCGGGTAGAAAACTCCAGAGAAAAACAATGCTTTTTGTGTCCAGATTCATTGAACGGTAGAGGAGCAATGGCGGGTCAGCTCACGGCATGCCGATTTTCAGGACAAAGTTCACACCAGACAGGGATGACAACGTGATTTGGGTGACAAACATGAGTTTTTTTTACAGGCTCATGCGACCTTTCGAGCGATGGCGAGGCCAGCCCACGGATTGCCGGCCAGGTAGAGTTTATCGAGTTAATATTCCTGCTATTTCGATTTCTTAGTTGACGTTGTTAAAAAAAAAAGAATTCTTAGTTAACGGATTTAGCGAAATTTAAATTGAAAACCACTAAAAGGCTTGCAAATCTCATCTATCTAAAAAAGATTGAGAACAACATTTAGATTGATATAAGTATGATTATTTATAGATAAATTACAACGGTTCCTATAGATATTCTTATCAAAACACTTGTTCTTAAAATAGCGAGAATATAAAACTAGCATAACTCTAAATGAGGTTTGTACTTCTTTTGTTATAGAGGTGATAAAGTTTTGAAAAAATAAATATTTAAGTGTAACTATCGTAACATTTATAAAGATCAAAAAATTAAAAATAAAGGTAAAAATAAAGAAAAATTTTGTTTAGGGAATGGATTGAAATTAAGGGATATTATAAAATATTGGGATGGTGTGATTATGAAAACTCCTAAATAGTATCGAATGAAGAATGATTGGTTTAATTTTGTTATACAAAGTTGAGTCCATAGATCACATTCAACAACATTAAACATTTTTATATAGTCCAAGAGATAAATTGAACATACACCATATTAAACAATTTGAAAATTTAAGAACATTGTTTGAACATTAAAAGTTTAAAAATTATGTTGCACATTGTGTCATTTTTCCATAATTAAATACTCAAAGCTTAACGTATGGACAACGATTTTGATTCTTCAAAAAGCTACTTGCATATCATAGCCATTTGCCTTTTTCATGCCCCCATTTAAAAAGAAAGAGAAAGAAATAGTTGCGAATCCTAACCGCTGATTTCTTTGTAAGACCTACCTTATTCTTAAATGACTATCGATCTTTCGCCCTGGGTTTTTTCAATCAAAGAAACTCTTCTTTCCGTTTCTTAATTTCTCATATTTTTATCACTTTTTTTTTTTGGCTCAACCTCGACTAGGGAAAGCCAGATCGAGCGAGGTATATTTTGTTCTAGCAAGCCACCGATGGCCATGGCGACTCATGAATCTGAGGCCCGCTCTTTTCTTCCCATGATATTCGATCGCATTAGTCATGTCGTGCGACCACCCGACATAGATCGGGCCCCCTGCGCATCTAGTGAACGTAGAGGACGGCAAGTAGATTGGGTTATGCTCATTAATATGCCTCCGACAGATCTACATCCTCGGACATTAGAAGCGTCGCTAGCACGTGTTGACCGTCAGACTTAGCAAAAAAGCTTGACATTGGCTGTGTAGAGCAGCGTAAGAGGGACCAAGGTCGTCAGGGGGATTATTAGGCAGAAAATAGACATCAGTCATTTTAGAACATGTAAACAATGCAAGTACATTGTCTGATTAATTTTCAAACAAGATCATTCACCAAAGGATAAGTTAAACAAGCAATGGAACATATGATCATGACCCAAGTCTA
Organism: Eucalyptus grandis; assembly: GCF_016545825.1. Classification (NCBI taxonomy): domain Eukaryota; kingdom Viridiplantae; phylum Streptophyta; class Magnoliopsida; order Myrtales; family Myrtaceae; genus Eucalyptus; species Eucalyptus grandis. The sequence continues at coordinate 13,352,817 of NC_052613.1, forward strand.
GTTCCACGGCAAACACGAAAAGAATGTGTATATATATGTTTGTATGTATATTATCCTGGAGCAACTATAAACCACCAAGGCTGATGATTATGCAGCATAATATTCTGAATTGAATTAGATGAATCGCCACATACCATATAGGAGAATCCACCCTCCACACAGATTTTCTTCAATTCTTCATCAGCTATTTCATAGTTGTTAGAATCCCATAGAAAACTGAAGTAGCGAAATTCTGCAAGAACATGATAGCCCCTAATGAATTGGGAAAACAGAATTATTTCATTGTGTCTCACAATAGTGCTTCCTCAGAATGCATACCTTCAAGCTGCTGCTCCAACTCCAAGGAAACAAATTCCTCAGATTCACGGTGATGCGGAATTCTTTGGTCTTCATTGCCGTCATCCATATAACATGCTTGAATGAATTCCTCTCCAGGATCCTAACCAGCACAAAGTTTGAAAGCATTACCCCAAATGCAGAGGAGGCATTAAAGGACCCACGATATATCACAAGATTCACGACACAAATTTGACCACCCTCCTCCATCCTCAAGGAACGACGCTAACGGTTCTATCCGAAAATTGTTTTCCTGCCTAAATTTTATTGGTGGATAAGGCTTTTATAGTTTGCTTGTTCTCATGCTTAGATCGTGACCACTAATACAGAATCCATCGTCAAAATAACCCATGGCTACCAAACCAATTTATCAGATACTCTAAGGGGCTGCATGTTTTTATTTCTTTTTCTGTTCAAGAATAGAAATTTTGTTTTTTTGTTCCGGGAACAAAAAAAGAACAAAACGCGTTTGTTTGCATTTTTGTTTCAAAATCAGATTTTTTGTTCCCGGTACAGAAAAAAAAAAACAGAAATGAGAAACAAAAAAAAAAATTATTTATTGCTCCAAAAACGCTTCTCTAGAAACACTTTTTCTTCTTTTTCTTCTCTCTCCTCTTTTATTCTTCTTTTCTTCTTCTTTTCTTCTTTGGCCGGTCGCCGCCTCGGCCATGGCCGGCGACCGGCCGTCGAGGGCGGCGATGCCGCCAAGGGTCGGCGACCTTGCCGAGCGTCGCCGGAGGGCCGAGCGTCCCCGCGCGGGCGAGGCCAAGCTCGCCTAGCCAAGGCGAGCCGAGGCTGCGCCGGCGAGGCGTTGGCCGAAAGAAGAAAAATAAAAAAGAAATGAAAAAGGAAAAATAAAATAAAAATATTTAAAAAGTAAAAGAAACAAAAAAGAATATAAATTTACCAAACGGGTTTCTATTTATTTTTTATTCCCGGAACAAGTTTACCAAACGCATCTTTCTGTCAAAACTTTCCCGGAATGTTAAAACACTTTTTTTTTTTTTAATTTCGTTCCCTAGAACAATTTTTGAACAGAAGTGTTACCATTCGCATCCTAAATTAACTGAAATATATGCAAATGAATACCATGTATAGCGAATTGATCTTCATAATACGCAAACCGGTGCACGCTGTACTGTTGAAGATTACATTTACACCAATGGCGGACGTAAAGCTCGGTGGTTTGCCTCCTTCTGTTTACGGGCTTTGAGCATCTCTTCTGTTTCAATCACGACTAGCCTCTTTACCTAATCATGTAATAGACTCTTCAAGTAAGCAAATAACATTGATAAACAAAACTAAAATGCAGTAACTGACTAATCATTACTTGTTGCGACATTCCCCTAACGGTAGGGGTGTTCCACCTCATAACAGTTCGGTTGCACTTGCCAAGCCGCAGCGCCTCCGATGTATGCCGGTGAAGTCTTCTTGTTCCAGGAATGGCTCTAACCAAGGTTATGTATAAGTTGGGGCTCCATGCAATCGCCACGCAAGCCTTGTAAGCTTTGAAGGAATTCATGCTTTTTCCCTTTCTCAGCAACACTGAAGGGGACATCAAAATTAGTTTTTTCCATGACAAACCCCAGACAACTATGTTTGGACTACTAGAATGAACACACAGCACACCCGCACATACAAAATAAACGAAGGGCGTGCATGGCTGTGTTCTTTTTTTTTTTCTGTTTATGAACAAAAATTCTGTTTTTTTGTTTCCGGGAACAAAAAAGAACAGAAACGCGTTTGTTTGCGTTTTATTCAAAATCTATTTTTTTGCTCCCGGAACAAAATTGGAACAGAAATTAAAAAAAAAAACACTTTTGAAGAACAAATTTTATCTTTCCTTTTTTTTCTTCTCTTTTTTTTCTTATTCTTTTCTTCTTCTTTTTTCTTTGGCCGGTCACCGGCCTCGGCCATGGCGGCGACCTCACCGGAGCATCATCGGCCCGGGCGAGGCCGAGCGTCGCGGCCCCGGCGAGGCTCTACTGGCCGGGCGAGCCGAGGCCGACAAGCCTTGCCGTGGCTAGGCGAGGGCACCGCCCCCCGTCGGCCGGTCGCCGGCCTCGGCATGGCCAATGACCGGCCAAAAGAAGAAAAAAATAAAAAATAAAAAGAAAGAAAAAAAGGAAAAATAAAATAAAAATATTAAAAAATTAAAAGAACATAAATTTACCAAACGTGTTTCGGTTCTTTTTTTTATTCCGGAACAAGTTTACCAAACACATTTTTTCTGGTCAAAAATTGTTCTCGTAACAAAAATAATTTTTTCTATTTCCGTTCCCTAGAATAATTTTTTAACAGAAACACAAACAAACGCACCCAAAGATACTGCCAAAGAAAAGCAAAAGACTATTACACAACTGGGCAAATAACAAATATCTCACCAATCACTTACTCCTTGATTTTTCACAATGATCAATTATAGAACAGAACTAATATACATGAATAAAAAAAAAAACTAGCAAAGTTTCAGAAGGAACCAGTTAGATTTATTTGCAAGAGACTATGAGAAGCGACACCGTAAAACATTTTTTAATTAACAATACATTACTAGGCAAGGTCACATTTAGACGGCAATCTTTAATCTAGTGATTCAACCATTTTAGAGTAACTTGAGATGCTGCTTGATCAGCTCGGTGATTGAATATTCAATGTCTCATTCTAGCTTGGCAAAGATTAAAGCAGGCATATGGAGCAAGAAGCCCAAACGCTTTCTGCGTCTCTTCCTATTTGAGATGTGGGATAAGATATACTCTCAAACATTGTATTATGTTTGCTCATTGTCCTTTTCTTGATTCCGTCTCTCCTCAAGGAAATAGTGCGCATTTCCGGACACAAAACGACTAGAGTTAGTAAAAGTTCAAGCTCCCATCTGAAAACCATTCCACTTTTTTGTACGACTAGAGTCTTTCCTTCAATGAACTTTAAGGGGAAAAATTGAAAGGAAATAGAGACAAGGTTGATCAGAAAAATGTAGCAAGAGTAGCAAGCCCACGATACTGGTTCCGGCCATGGGAAAACTACGCAAAATTATCCATGATGTTCGAAATGGAACCTTCAAACTGCGCCATCGCAAACCTAAGAACCCGAGGCTCTACATCCCTCCTTTCTCCCCCCTCAAGTGGGCGAAAACACAACACCAAGGCTCTCACAGGAATATGGTCGAACACCTTGCAGGCATGGGGAGCTCAACACAAAACATTCACCATCGACCCTCGTCCCCCCAACTGGAATTGCACAAGAACTACATCTAAGGCTCCAATTGTTTCGCGGAAAATAATTTATGGGAAAAAATGTTTTCTGAATCTCCAGTGTTCGTTTCATGGAAAATAAATTTCTTAGGAAAATGAATTTTTGGGGAAAATAAAAGTCTTCTAAATTAAGGGAAAATATTTTCCAATTTTGAAGAGTGGAAAATATTTTCCTCACTTGATCTCTCTTATCTCACACCTCTACAAATCCTCACTTCTTTCTCCTTTTTTTTTTTTTTTTTGTTTGAATTATTTTTAAATTTCTTTTTCTTTTTAATTCGAATTATTTTTAATTTCATTTTTCTTTTCTATTTCTATTTCTTTATTTTTCTTTTCTTTCTTTTCCATCTTCTTCTTTATTAGCTATTCATCAGTCGTTGTCGGGCGAACCTCGAGCTCGTTGATCTCAAGCTAGCTCCGCACTCTTACTTATCATTTTCTTTATTTATTTTATTCTACAGTAAAGCTCTACATACTTTGCTTATTTTTTCTTTTATTTATTAGAACACAAAAGACACAAGGGAGAACATGTCACTCAATTAGAAGATTCTCATGAAAGTTGTACATACTTTACTTTTTTTTCTCTTTTGCTTCTTTTTAAAATCCATACGAACATTTTTTAGAATAGATGAACATTTTGTGACAATTAGAGAACAAAGATATGAAGTAAGTTTGCCTAAATTTAAAGACAAAGTTCATATTTGATGGATTTATAGGTCGATAAGTGATGTATGCTAAGTGATGAAGTCTTAGAAAATATTTTCCTACCAAATATCGGAAAATATTTTCCAAATTTTCCAAAACTTTTCAAGTTTTAGTTGAAACACTAGAAAATATTATCATTTTTTCTGAAAAATGACTTTTGGGAAAATATTTTCCGAAAATCGCGAAACGAACGTAGCCTAAAAAAACAAAACGGAATCGCCAACGTGCGCCGACACTAACCCCGACACTAACCCAAGAACCCAAATCAAGGGACGAGCCAGCGCTGAGCCAGCACGGACAAATTGGGGACACACCCCGGTAAAATCCTGGCATTTCCATGACCGGGGGAACTGGTATCAAACCCAAGAAATGGCGGCGGATCAAGAAGCACGCCCCGCATGCAAGACTCGAGACAAGCGTCAAAGCCATATACATACCTGCACGGTCCGCACAAGGCAGTAGAGAAGAGCAGCGACGATGGAGAGCTGGAACTGAGAAGGCGACTGAGGCGGACGGAGAGATTCAAGAAATTGGGAGGGGAAGCTCCTGGTTTTTGTGGTTGGGCCTTGAAAAAGTGATTTGGAGATGGGCCTACTTACTAGGGTGAAGAGAAGAGGTGGGCCAACCCGATACAAGATCGAAAACGGTTCGACCTAGTTGGTGAAACCAATCGGTGAATCCGGAAGGTCTCAAATTCAAATCTTGCTTGACGAGGGTTCTTGGGATTTAAGTTGGCCAGGAAGAAATGTCGCGCATCTAACCTGATCTGTGGCATGGACATAGCATTCCTTCTTATCGGCCCCGATATGTTGACTTAATCTAGTGTGTCGAAACTGGCTCTAAGTACCATCGAAAACGGTTCGATTGAGTTGGTAAAATCAATGGGTGAACCCCAAAAGGTCTTGAAGTCAAATCTAGCTCAATCAAGATTCTTGGGATTTAAGTCGGCCAAGAAGAAATGCCAATTGTCTACCTTGATCCGTGGCTTGGATATATTATTCTTTTTTATTGAACTCAACATGTCGGCTTAATCTAGTGTGTTAAAAACCAGCTCTGAATACCACTTAATTAATTCATTATGGGAACAAGTATACACAATCTCAAGGGAAGCGGCATAGTTTGAACTTCGAATCCAGATCATCTACAAGTATACACAATCTCAAAGAAAATGTGCTAGAAGTGGGTTGAGACACAGAATTATTGAACTAGCCTTTGATTTCAGAATAACATCATGAGTTGGGTTGATTCGCTCTGCCTTTTATCCTACAAAATCCTATTTTGGCATGCAATTAGTGTGGAAAGATTACATTTAAAGTTTGAGCCCGTCGACAAAATTAACCTAAATTTAAGCGTGCAAAAACTCGAATCGAACCGGAGCACTCGTAGTGTTCAAAGTCTGATTCAAAGACATCCTCATTCAAATGGAAGACTTCCCATTTCGTATAGTTCAGAGTCTATGCGCAGTGGCCACCCCAATTTGCAAGAGAAGTGCAACTTGGACTCGAGCCGGACGTAGGATTTCCCATTTCGATTGTTGAGGGTGTGCTACAAACTGGCCTCCACAAGAATCTCTAGATGTCAACAAGCAAAATGCTGAAATTCTATTCTTCACTAACCCACCAGAGCAGATGATTAGAAATCGCCCTCCACGCACGCGACTCACAATTTACCATTTTACCACATCGACTCGTTTCATGGCAACATCTTCACTAAACCTCCGGCGGAACACGATATTCATTTCATACTGAATTTATGTCCCCAAAAAGATAAAGGTAACCGAGGGACAAATCGCCCACTAGAAGATCGTTGAAATAGACAACAGGCCCAAAGCATAAGACGGCACAACTGCTTTTATTCGTTTGTCTATCCACAAGGACCAGCCAATGTCCCGGATAAAGATCCGAAACCACATAACTATAAGCATAACAACCCAGTGCCATATAAGCCAAGTCAGGGCAAATTGATAATTCAAGCTGCGAAGCCACATATTACAGACCAAGGCATATCCTCGAGTGTTTATATCTCGTGAAAGCCCAACAGGGGTACACACATTATGCCGCGGCATTGACAGCATGATCATTGCGTTCCTTCTGCACAAAAGCTTCAACGTACTGTTTCCTGCAAGGAAGAATTGATTCTCTAAGACTCGGGAGCAACATGGTGTATGTGAAACATCAGAGAAACTGGAGATGTAAGCGACTAGAAGGAAAGGACGGATCAATACCTCGCTGGTAAATGGTCATGGGGACGATTGAATGGGGTCCAAACTGGATCACCAACGAACAGTCGCACAGCCTATATAAAAGATCACTTGGCAGAGAGTGAACAAAAATTCTTTCTGCTGATTAGAAAATTCATTCTTCCACTGACTATAAAACAGCTGCAACAAGCTTAGAAGGCCCAAATCTAGTTCTCTCGTTCTCTTCATGTGTGTCTGTGTGTGTGTTTTGTGTCCTCCATGTGTGCTGGATCAAAGAAGTGAAGTATGCATGTATTGTAAATACCTTGATGTAATTATTCGAATCGAGGGTAAAGCGATGGTACATTCCAGCTGGTAAAACAATCATTCCACCTTTCTTTACCCACACACGAATCCAACCATCATTCTTGTCCCTAACATCAAAATAACCTAGATGACAAGACAAAGTTTAGAGAATTCAATGGAAAGCAGAATATAGAAAGCTGAGAGAAGAAAATCAGGGACTTACCACTTCCAGCCACAGTGTAACGAATCTCCTCATCAGTGTGGAGATGCTCCACAAAGAACTTCTTGATATTCTCTTCATAATTTGGCTGCTTCTCTGGAGAAACTTCGCAGAAATCCTGGGCAAAAATAAAAGAAGTTTCATGCCATCAGACTTAGCAAACAAGCTTGAAATTGGAAGTGTCCGCAGATTAAGAGGGACCAAGGTCCTCGGGGGGATCATCACATTAGGCAGAAAAAAGACATCAGTCTTTTCAAAACGTGTGAGCATCATTCCTTAACAATGCAAGTACATTATCTGATTAATTTTCAAACTCGATCATTCACCAAAAGATAAGTTAAACAAGCAGGGAACATATGATCATGATCCAGGTCTAGTTCCACGACATGGACAAACACGAATGTTAACATTATCCTGAAGCAACTACAAACTACCAAGGCCAGTGAAAATGCGTTATAATATTATGAAGTTACATACCATGTAGGAGTATCCACGTTCCTCACGGATTTTCTTCAATTCCTCATCAGTTTCATAGTTGTCAGCATCCAATCGCCAGCTGAGAACACCAAGTTCTGCAAGAACACAATATAGCTCCTAATGAATTGGAAAACAGAATTATTTTATTGTATCTTAAAAGAGTGCTTCCTCAGAATGCATACCTTCAAGCTGCTTCAAGGAAACAAATTCCTTAGGTTCACGGTGATGTGGAAATCTTTGGTCTTCATCGCTGTCATCCATATACCATGCTTGAATGACTTCCTCTCTCGGATCCTACCCAGCCCAAAGTTTGAAAGCATTACCCCAAATGCAGGACAGGCATTGGAGGATCCACAGTATATCACAAGATTCACGACATAAATTCAACCACCCTCTTCCATACTCAAGGAAGGATGATAATGCTTCTATCCAAAAATTGTTTTCCTACCTAGGTTTTATGGGTGGAAATGACTTTATTAGTTTCCTAGTTCTCATGCTTAGATCATGACCACTGATACAGAATCCATCATTTAAATAACGCTGGGCTATCAAAACAATTTATTAGATACTCTAAATTAACCGAAATACAAGCTAATCAATACCAAGTATAGCGAATTGATCTTCAGAATACGCAAACCAGTGCATGCCCTTAGGTGCAGACGCATACGTGACATAGACAATCAACATGCTGTGAAAACCCAAGAACAAGTTCACAAAGTGAAACAAATACATCTTTAAGAACAATAAAGAGAAAGAAGTACCCTATATTCTACATTGACTATAAGGACCTAAAACAGATACATCTTTAAAATTACCTAAGACAGAGCAGTATCCTATATTCTGCATTGACTATAAGGACCTCAAAGTGGACTGCAATATATTAATTTTCTCCTAGTACAATTATGCCTCTGTCCACAGTACAAGCTCTAACTTTGGCACCACATAAAGAGGCAATGACATCCGCTAGAAAAGTGGCAATCAGATCTTAAGTCAACTAGACCTCCACACCTTCTTTCTACCACATTAATGGTTTCTTTTTTACTCAACTTGCTACATTATATAAGGTAATGGCTGCACTTTTTCCAGCCCGTTACCAAGACTCAACCTTCATGTCCCTTGAAGAGGACAGCTTCTTGCTAACCCCTCGAGATCCTCAACAAACACTTGTTTCAAAAGTTTTAAGCTGTCAGAGCATGTGCAAAACAATCCATCCCAACAATTTTTGCCTGTGGATCTCATTAACCATCCAATACACCATGGCCATAGGGTGGCGTGACATCCACGTGAATCCAAGATGGAAGGACATCAAGCCAAACTAGTTCAATTAGGAGCAAGTAAGCCCTCAAGCCGGCCCCTTCACATAATTCATACTGGAAACTTTTCTTCTTTTGAGACTTCTCTTCAGGATGCTGCTCAATTCTTCCTTAGCACCTCCCACAGAGATCATATCCGTTCAAGGGTTCAAGTCCCCCGTCCCAAGAATCCCAAAACCACGGCAAACAAATCCTAACTAGGCTAAAAAAAATCATGGGTTTCCACCGTAACAACAGCTTACCCAAAACCCAGAAGCCCAGCAGCATCGAGAAACGCAAAAAACAGAGTCAACTCTAAAGAAACCCCAAATAAAACAAAACTGGACGACCTAATATCGCTCGAATTCAGACCTTCCCTCCTCTCTTGACCGATCGAGGTCTAAAGAAAAACAATCCATAAGACAAGAACGCAGAGTGGAAGCCAATTACCTTGTCGGTGACGACCATTTTCGTAGATATCGCAGGTGGAGCACTCGTAGCTTTCCAGAAGATAAATAAAAGGCAAGGGCCGGAGGAGCAAGTTGTGCTTTTTATAATGCCAAAAACGATTCTTATACTTTTTTTTAGATAAAAAATTTAAGGTACGTCTAGTCATCGAATTTTTAATCGGGATAGACTAACTAAAATAGAATATAAAATTTTTTTTTATATCGTATCATTGTTTGATGAATCGCAATACTATAGTCGGATATATTCACATTTGTATTATGTATATATTTTTATATATAAATAACAAATCATTATAAATTAACCTAAATATCTCGTAACACTATTCTTTAATTTATTTTTAATTTATTTTTCCTCTTTTTATATTATTTTCTTTAGTTTTTATTTTTTCCCCTTTCATCATTTTTAATAAATTTTTATCAAATAATAAACTGTACTAACATACCTAAAATACAAAAATATCTAAAATATATAATAAATATAAATATTTAATTTATAGATTGAATGTTTATTATAAGATAGAATTAAATTTAGATATATAAATTAAAATAAGATTAATTAAAAATAAATTTCTATTTTAATTCCTTAATTTAAATTCAAATATTATTTATATTGAAATATAATTTCAATTTTGTTAATTTAATAAGTTTGTAATTCGAGAAAAATAACTTTCTTATTATGAACATTATAAATCTTATCCACTTTTATCACACATTCTCCATAAGATAATTTTCTCCTTATATCCAACTTTATCCTATCCGAGTGAGCACTAAACGTAAAATATGATAAATCATATTCTATCCCAAATTTTATCCCGACTGCAAGTACATTGTCTGATTAATTTTCAAACAAGATCATTCACCAAAGGATAAGTTAAACAAGCAATGGAACATATGATCATGACCCAGGTCTAGTTCCACAGCATGGCCAAACACGAAAAGAATATATATTCTGAAGCAACTACAAACTACCAAGGCCGATAAATATGCGGCATAATATTATGAATTGAATTAGATGAATCGCCTCATACCACATAGGAGAATCCACGCTTTTCATGGAGTTTTTTTCAATTCCTCATCAGTTTTTGAGTTGTCAGAATATGAGAGAAAGCTAAAGATACCAAATTCTGCAAGAACATAATAGGCCCAAATGAACTGGAAAACAGAATTATCTCATGGGAAAATCTCAAATAAAGACCCGAAGTAAGCATATTTTTTCAAATAAGGACTCGAAATGACCATTGTCCCAAATAAGGATCGAAGTGGCTAACAATGTTCTCAAATAAGACTCCGAATCTTTGGGATGGCAAAATGTTCACTGGCCGGGCGGGAGTGTGACATTTCCAGTGGCCGGAATATGAACAATTTTGTCCATAAAAATATAGATAAAAATTAACAAACCCTAAAAACCACCCCTCAAACTCTTCACGTTCTTTTGACCTAAAAAGAAAAACTCTTCATGTTCTCGTTTTTTTCTTCTTCTGCTCTTCATCTTCTCCGTTATTTGTTCTCTCTCACTTGGAGTATGGAAATTTTATGTTAATGGAACACGAATTGAAACACAACAAGAAACCCCTACCTTCGTTTCTTCACATCTTTTTTTGTTTTCTGTCTTCGTTTCTTCCCAACGAAGAAGACAAATCTTGAGTAAAGCCACCTTTTCGTTATTGAGACACTCGTGTGTAACACGAGGGCCTCGATTCTTCATTATCTTTTCCTAGGTTCGCCATACACTTTGATTCACACTCTCATTCAACCGAGGTCAGTTTCGTTCAAATTGAGAGAGAGAGAGGGAGGGAGGGGAGGGAGGCACATACCTTTGGAACTCGGGGAGACAGGGGATCTTGCTCCATTAACAGAGAATTTGGGTTTCTCCAAACGAGAAGGGACAAAGAACATAAAAGATGAAGAGTGAAAGAAGAAGAAAGTGAAGAGTTTGGGGGTTTTATTTTTAGGGTTTGTTAATTTCTATCTATAATTTTTGAGACACCGGAAATGTCACACTTGCCGGCCGGTGAACATTTTGGCCAGTTGGCGGGTTCAAGTCCTTATTTGAGACTTGTTAGCCACTTCGGGTCCTTATTTGGAACAATTGTCATTTCGGGTCCTTATTTGAGAAAATAGGCTCACTTTAGGTCCTTATTTAAGATTTTCCCTTATTTCATTGTGTCTTACGATAGTGCTTCCTGAGAATGCATACCTTCAAGCTGCTGCTCCAAGAAAACAGATCCTCAGGTTCACGGTGATGCGGAAGTCTTTGGTCTTCAGTGCCGTCATCCATATAACATGCTTGAATGAATTCCTCTCCAGGATCCATACCCAGCACAAAGCTTGAAAGCATTACCCCAAATGCAGAACAGGCATTAAAGGACCAACAATATATCACAACATTCACGACACAAATTTGACCACCCTCTTCCATCCTCAAGGAAAGACGGTAAAGGTTCTATCCAAAAATTGTTTTCCCACCTAAATTTTATTTGTGGAAAAGGCTTTTATAGTTTCCTAGTTCTCATGCTTAGATCGTGACCACTGATACAAAATCCATCATCAAAATAACCCTGGGCTATCAAACCAATTTATCAGATACTCTAAATTAACTGAAATACAAGCTAATGAATACCGCGTATAGCAAATTGAGCTTCAGAATATGCAAACCGGTGCACACTGTTAGGTGTAGACACAAACGTGACAGAGACAATCAACATGCTGTGAAAACCCAAAAGACAAGTTCAAAAGAAGAAGTGAAACAGATACATCTATAAAATTATCTGAGAGAAACAAGTACCCTATATTCTGCATTGACTATAAGGACCTGGAACAGATACATCTTTAAAAACTATCTAAGAGAAACAAGTATCCTACATTCTGAATTGAAAGTAAGTACCTAAAAGTGGACTGCAATATATTAATCCTTTCCTAGTAAAACTATGCCTCTGTCCACAGTACAAGCTCTAACATTGGCAACATGTAAAGAGGCAACGGCATACGCCAGAGAAGGGGCAATCAGCTCGTAAGTCAACTAGATCTCCACACCTTCTTTGTACCATATTAATGGTTACATTTTCACTTAGCTTGCTTCATTATATAAGGCATTGGCTGCACTTTTTCCAGTTGGTTACCAAGACTCAACAGATTGCTTCTCATTAATCCACTTGAGATCCTCAACAACCACCTGTTTCAAAAGTTTTAAGCTATCAGAACGCGCGTGAAACAATGTCTCCCAGCAATTTTTGCCGGTGGATCTCATACCCATCTAATATACCATGGCCAAAGGGTGGCGTCATGGGACATACTATTTGAATCCAAGATGGAAGGGCATCAAGCCAAACTAGGCTCCGTTTGTTTCGCGGAAGATAATTTCCGGGAAAAGGTTTTCTGGATTTTCCGGCGTTTGTTTCACGGAAAATGAATTCCCTAGGAAAAATGTTTTCCATGAAAGGAAAAAAAGTTTTCTAAATTAGGGGAAAATATTTTTCACTTTTGAAAAGTGGAAAACATTTTCTCACTTGATCTCCTTATCGTACACTTCGACAAATCCTCACTTTCTCCTCCCCTTTCTTCTTCTTCTTTTCTTTCTTTATTTGAATTATTTTTTAATTGTCTTTTTCCTTTTTAATTCGAATTATTTTTAATTTCCTTTTTTTTTCTTTTTCTTTTTTCTCTTTTTCTTTTTATTGTTCTTTGTTTCCCATCTTCTTCTTTCTTGGCTAGTCATCAGTTGTTGCTAGGCGAACCTTGAGCTTGTTGATCTCAAGCTCACGCTTATCCTTTTCTTTATTTACTCTACCTGCAGTTGTACATTACTCAAGTAAAGGCCTCTACATGCTTTGCTTCTTTTTTCTTTTGTTTATTAGAACACAAAAAACGCAGGGGAATCCAGGGCAGCAAGGGTGGTGGTGACTCTACTGCTCCTCCAGGGTTTACTCGGCCATGAAGCGGCGCATGGAGGTTAAGTCAAAAAAAAATACAAGGGCAGAATAGGCCACTCAACTGGAAAATTCTCATTAGGGTTGTACGTGCTTTGCTTCTTTTCTCTTTTGTTTCTTTTTAAAAGCCATAAAAATATATATATTTTTTTAAGAGTAGATGAGTGTTTGATGACAATAAGGGAACAAATATATGAAGCAAGTTTGCCCAAATTTAATGTAAGTTCATATTTGATGGATTCATAGGTCGGTAAGTGATGCATGCTTAAGCGGTGAAGTCTTAAAAAATATTTTCCTTACCGAACACCAAAAAATATTGTAATTTTTCTAGAAAATGACTTCTAGGAAAATATTTTCCGCGAAACGAACGAACCCTAAGTTCAATTAATAGTAGGCCTCAAGATGGCCTCATCAAGTAATTCACATTGGCATTTTTCTTCTTTTGAGACTTCTCTTTAGGATGCTTCTCAATTCTGATCATATTTGTTCGAGGGTTCAAGTTCCCTGTTCCAAGAATCCCAAAACTGCAGTTAACAAATCCTAACTCGGCTAAAAAAATCATGGGTTTCCACTGTAACAGCCGCTTACCCAAAACCTAGAAGCTGAGCTATTGGAAGTTTGTTTGTAAAACAAACTAAATGTATGTTTCCTTATCTCACATAGGAAAAGTGGGAGGAAACAGGTCAATTAATAAGTGTAGAGTATTTTTAATATGCCTAAAGAAAAGATTGGATGTGGGCTAGACCCCACCACATCCGCACGCACTTGGCACACTGTTTAATTAGCGCTAACTCATTTGTTATATATATTCATATAGTTATATTATTAACTTTAGTTAATTCAAAGGTTGTTTTTGTTTATTGAGAATTTTCAAAAATTATGAAAAATATAAATGTCGTTGTCCAAAGTAACGAAGTGTGATCATTTTTCCTTTTCGAGCCTTTTTCTAAAAATTATAGCCATCTTTTCAATTGTTTCATAGAAAAACCGTAAAAAATACTAGAATTGCTATATAATATTCTCATTTTGAGACTTTGTTGTATCTTGGAGGATATTTACTGGTAATCATTAGCAATTTTGTGAGGCAAATAAGTCCTTAAAGAATGTGATATTACGCCTCAAAATCTGACTTAATTACTCTTGAGGTCCAACTTCATTGTTCTACTCAATTTGAACTCATATTTTCTCAACACCAGCAACATAGACAAACTCAAAAAACAGAGCCAGCTGGCTGACCTTATTTCGCTCAACTTGAATTCAGACCTTTCCTCCTCTCTTGACCGAACGAGTCTTAAGACAAGCAATTCATAAGACCGCAACCCAAAGTCGAAGCGAAGAAGCCAGCTGCGCATTTAATAAGGAAGAACCCATATTTATACCCTTTCTTAGGGAAAAATTTAAGAGGGTCAGAGAGAAATCCGACTCGGGATATTTTTCGAGCAGAAAACTCCGGAGAAAGGACAAAGCTTTTGTGTCCAGGTTAATTGGACCGGGAGGGGAGCGATGGCGGATCAGCTCACGGCATTCCGATTTTTAGGACAAAGTTCACAGGGACATTCCGGTGACGTGTTTTGGGCGACACTCGAGTTTTCGTTTTGTTGGTGATTTTTTACTATGACAAATTCGGTAGTAAAAAAATTTGGAATCGTCAAGATAGTCTAATTATGACCATTTCAGATGATGAATAATATATGAAAAGTTAAAAGAGAAGCGGACATAGATCTTCTTGAAGGCTGTGTTTAGTTGTTCAAATCCAGACCGATATAGGATATTATAAGGTAAAATTAGAATTTCTTGGGATAATAGAAAATTGCATAATATGTTTGATGCAACCTTATATAGGATTAAGATTTTCTGAAAATCCTCTGTCGTATTGAGCTGTTTCACCCTCAACTTGCCACTTTCGATACTTCTCGTATTGCCTTGAGTCTGACACCCATCCATGGCCCTTTCAGTCGCCATTTTGTGCAAACCTCGCGTGAGGGTTGTGACCCGCTGTCTTTATGTCTTAAAGACGGAGAGAGATAGAGCTCAAAGGGGTCGATTTAGGTTGCCTTTTGGTTAGCAATCTAGTCTTTCACTTGGCTTGCCGCTGAAGTACTAACTCAAGAACCTACAAAATAGTATCTTCACTATTGAGGTGAGGTCAAAGCAAGAGTGCCTAGAAATATATATATATGAAAAATAAGTGAAACTGTGGTATTCTTTTGCTAGTGTGATCCGGATGCAGAGATAATATTGTTTTATCATCACAAATCCATATCAATACTAGAAGTAAAATCACAAGAGAAATTGATTTTACTGCAAAACGATGAAGGAATCGATTTGAGGGTATCAAGGAGGCTACTGGGGAGGAAAAGCCACCAAGTGTAAGAAACTCTAGTCCACATATATTAATGCATCCTCACAACAATCATTCGAATAAGAAGAACAAGTATCGGAAACTCTAGTCCACATATTAATGCATCCTCACAACACTCATACCAAGAAGAAGAAGAATGACTATGATTGGGTGGTGGTGGGTTCTTGCGCGATGGCTGGCAAAGTAATATTCAAAATGTTTAAAAATTTGTATTCAATCCTGGTGATGATGGTTCTTGCGCGATGGTCGGCAAAGTAATATTCAAAAAGTTAAAAATTTATTATTAAATCCAGGTTTATCTATTCCCTGTCTCAAGTTTCTTATTCAGTGTTTTATCCAAATATATTCAGGTCCATCTTGTCCAAAGAATGACGCCAAACACTAGATAGAATAACATTATCCTATTCAGACTCAAATTCATACTACCAAACACAACTAAATGATTGCTAAATGGTGCCTTCAAGCGATTAAATTAGGAAAAATTATAGCAATAGTCCATAAATTTTGACTTAATGTACAGTGTGATGCTTGGACTATTCATTTGTTCAATATGATTTTTAAACTATTTCTAAATTGTTGAATTATTCCCTCACAAAGTCAAATCAATCTTTGAACCAAAAAAAAGTCAAATTAGTCTATTGGTATTATTAATAAGATTTTTTATAATTACATTATTACCCATATTTTAGAATAGTTTTTCATTTTTTTTATTGAGATCACAAAGAAAAATAAAATAAAGTTAAGTGAAACTATTGTAACATTTATAAAGACCAAAAAATAAAAAGATAAAATAAATAGAGTGTTTTTTGTTTAGGAAGTGTATTCTAAAACATGGGCACCGGTGTGATTATGAGAACATTTTAATAGCACCAAGTGATTGATTTAACAAAGTGAGGGAATGGATAAAACATTTATGAATGAATTAATAACTCAAAGATAATATTTTACGTTGAAACAAAGTTCAGAAATTATTAATGCCAAATTTTCGACTAAATTTTCATTTGAGGGCCATTACTTTGCAAAATCATACACGAGGTGCGACGGTGCACATTTGGAATATCGATCTGGACCAGATGAGTCCACGTGGTTGGTTGTGAGTCTGCCAAGCTGTATGGACACAAAAACTTTGGATTTTCCTAGATTATGAAGGTCCAATCACTTGATAGTTAAATACTCAAAGCTTTACGTACGGTCAGCGATTCTGATTCCCTAGAAAATACATTTGCATATCACGGCCGTTTGCTTTTCATGATCCTCTTAAATCTTTATACGAACTACATTATTCTTATATTATTATGATTTCCACCCACGCAATCCAACAGGATTAGCTAGGGGATGCTCAATCGAGCGAGGAATATTTCATTCTGGCAAGATCCGAGCGCGCCATGGTGGCCCGGCACTGGCCCGTGGAAGCATCTCAGACATCAGTTTTCCATCCAGAATTGGGACTAAGGGGAGATTGTATATCAGATAACAGTTTTCGATCCAGAGTACAGAGTATACATAGAGAGGCGACATTCGAACCCGAAGCTTCTGTAATACCAGTGTACATTCCAAAAGCACGACTGATCATTCCTCGAAACTCATGAGAATCAATGAGCTGCAAGGGCGACGCCCACTTTCTCGGCCAGGCTCCTCGCGTATTGCTTCCTTGCCGGGTGTTCTTCCTGGGGGCGATTGAAGGCCGTCCACACCGGTTCACCGACAAACAGCCTCATCAACTGCGCATCAACGACATCATACAGCAATGAATCTCGATGCACTGTGTCAACTCCAAATGGTCTCACCCGAACATAGAACTAACGCATTTACAAGATCAAATCGCCACGGCGGACAAAGATTCCAATACCTTGATGTAGTTACTGGTGTCGAGAGTGAACCGGTGGTAGATTCCGGCAGGCAAAACAATGAGGTCGCCAGGTTTGATCCAGATCCTAATCCAGCGGTCCTCCTTGTCTCGGACGTCGAAGTATCCGCTCCCTTCCAAGCAGTAGCGTATCTCCTCATCCCCATGTATGTGCTCCGTGTAGAAGTTCTTAAGCTTCTGCTCGTAGTTGTCCACTTTCTCCGGGCACAAATCCAGCAGATCCTGAGAACATTCCAACAAAAGGGTATAGGCCTAAGGGTCGGTCTCCAATCGGCATCTTCGGAAGTAAAAGGTAACGCAACAACTTTCGGCAACGACAGGGAATGACTCCGCTGTTATACCGATTCATTCCTTATCTAAGTAAATCAATGCTCAAGTAGAAGGTTACCCCCAGCACATTATTTGGTCTGTCGTCTCCATCTACACTAAACTTAGTCTGCTTCTCATCACATCTGCACCTATACAAGTCGAATCTGCGGTCTCCCTCAGTTAATCCGCTGGAGCTTAATCTCTATTTACACCTTGCAATCCTCCTAAACAGCTCTATACTTCATTCTAAATCCAAGTTTCCAGCTCATGCTTTGATCCAGTCATCTAAGAGTCTCAGCTTCTAATCTAATTACCAGAAAAGTGTTATGATAAATTCAATCCTCATTACACATGCAAATTAAGATCACACGACTAACGCACCGAACAATCTCTCAAAGCGAGAAGGTATCTGCACATCAACTCACACCGCGGTGCAGCAACAAGTGGTGGAGGAGAAGCAAGCCAAATTGCGACCAAGAATTTTCCAAATTTCAAGACTTGAAGATAGATTGAGATCGACATCACGTGCGAACAATGCAATCGGCTCTGCCATATTACGACGACTAAGGAACTGGTGCATCTAGAGATAATACTTTCACAGAATGCGAACTACAGGGGCTTCCTCAAACTCATTTACAAAGAGATCTCTCTCAAAGACTCATCAAGTATAAGAGCTAAAAATGAGTACGAACGTACCATGTAATTGTACCCTCTGGCCTCTCTGATCTTGCGCAGCTCCTCATCGTTCTCGTAGTCGCTGGGATTCAGCTTCCAGTACAGAACTCCCGCATCTGCCACGACCAAAGAAGCTCTCCGGCTCAATCACCCCATCAGCAACAACATCAATGAATTCGTAGGAAAGAATGAGGACCTGCCAAGTGGTCCAGGGAGACGAACTCAGGGGGCTGCGGTGGTGAGGGAGCCTCTGGTCTCCGTCGCTCTCGTCCATGAACCACGCCTGCTCCAGGATTTTTCCCAAGACCCCACGAGGGTTCAGTCCGAAACGAATTCGCCCCTAAATCCGAACACGAATTTGAGTATTCGAAGCTCACCTCGATCGCCATTGCTGAACTGGGAACCGGCTTCGAAGGATTCGCTCGCGAGCAGGGCCGCAGGAACACGAGGAAGGAGGTGCAACATGGACGTGGTTTTATAGGGAGGGACGAGGACGGGCCTCGCCCGTCGTGTGTGTTCCTCGACCTCTCCGAGAATAAAATCAACCTTAAGTCGTGTCCTCGCCTGCCACGTGTGTGCTTGGATTTTCACTAGTGTTTTGTGGATGGCAATTTCCTCAAGAGTAGATAAAATCTTTGGCCCAATAATAGGAAAAAAAAAATCTCCATTTTGCTAGAAGAGTAGAGATTGAGCACCGGTCCGGTTCAATCCGGAAAGTGAACCGGGTCGGTTTTGCTTGATCAATTCGAGGCTAGTCCATACTTGGTCGGGTAGGTCCTTGGGTAATGAAACTAATCAGTTAGATATCAAGCTAGTTCTTAAAAGAATTCACTCAATTTTCGGTTCCAAAAATTGGAAGCTAACTCTAATAGGATAAGTTGCAAACCGGATTTGTTTTTTGAAACTTGCCTAGCCTAAAATTGATACTCCTAATAAAGATGGCAAATATTTTCTTAACTAATATAAAAGAGAGTAATGCTTAGGGGTCAGTTGACAAACCGGTGGATGGAAATCCACCCTGACCACCCCGCAAGAATTGTTAATCATGTTTTGGTTCTTCATTTCCGCTTGAACCGAACCGGAACCACCGGAAAAACAGGGTGGGGAACCGGTGGTTCTTGAGAGCTACTTCAAGGTATGATTTCTATATTGACTTTATGTCAAATACATGTAGTTCATAATTTTATATAATCTTAGATTGGTAATAAATTGACAGATCGGCGTAGGTGCTATGAATGGCACTCCGATTCCCAATTCCGGTATTTACTTTGTTTATATAGACATTTGTGATTATATTATGGCTGAATATCACAACAAATTTATATATATATATATATATATATATATATATCATGTTGTAGGGAAATACTACGTGGTAGATTTCGGTTATGCAGAATTTCGGGATTTTTAACTCCATTTGAAATGAACGGTATCATCTCGAATATATAGAGGGAGTGGAGATGGCCAAGAACAGCAAAAGAGTTATTCAACTATAACCTAAGAAATGTAATTGAGAGGTCATTTGGGGCATTAAAGAATCACTTAATCATTTTTGAGACATATGCCTCTGTGAATCCGCCCAACCGAACCGGATCCGATTATATTAAGATAATATATTTAATTTTTAATATTAAAAAAATTGAAATTACTAATTAATAAACCCAAATCAAACAACTAAAAAAATTAAGTCAAGATCGCGAATAAGCAGGGCTGTTAAGGTAATCTCCAGTCAAACCAAATGGAGAGATCCATAAGCTAAAAAGTCCAAAGTATATCTTGAGTCCTTGACAAAACGCGAGCAGTGAGTGGACAAAAAGCAAATATGCGAAGAAGTGGGGCTACAGGAGGAGGAGGAGAAGAATAGGTCAAGCGAAAAACTAGCAATTTCGATTGAAAACCAAAATTGTTTTCTATTCTAGGTCAAGATCGGTTTAAACATGTTTATGATCCATTTCAAGAACATAATTTTTTTATCGGACGTGGATTCGGTTAGTTTTTTTTCTATTTCTATAAAAGAGAGATTAATGCTACAAGCACTAAAAACTAGTAATCTACAAGCACTAAAAACTTATCTAATTAAATCTTACTGAAAAAATGGGTACATGTGGTGGCACTTTGATGCTTGGCGGATGATTTCAAGGCAGACTCTCCATTCATTAAATAGGGAAGATCACTAGGATTTCATATGTCATGAGTTATGTCTAGAGAATCAACAAAAATAATAAATAAGAAAAGGGGGGACCAATTTATAAATAAGGCAGGATCAAATAAAAAAACCTGATTTTTTCTAGTCTCTGTTTTCAACTTTCAGCAAGTATCAAGCAAATATATTTATTAAAAGCAGAGTATAGTTGGGTCAAACATGAATTTACTTTGTAACATATGAATAAATCTGATGTGTAACTAATGAAATTAGCGAATATTGTCTAGAACACTAAACCAAAAGATCTCCACGGCATGGAGGAATCTTCATCGAAATTCTTCCATGTCTTTACAATTATTGTCATATTGTAAAAATCCGGGCACTAATTAAACTCAAATAGCAATTTAATTATTCACCAAAATTGGAGCAAAACAAAGGAAAAATATAAAGCTAGCCTATTTGCAGTCCTTAAATGGTTTCATATACGACCTTTTAAATCGAAAAATTTCGTTATATATATAATTTTTTTTCTGAATGTTGGCGTATGTCTAATTCGTGGCTACCTTGTTCTTTTATTTTTATTTTTTTTCCTTTCACTTTATAAGGAACAAGCCAAAAACAAATGGAAAAGAGCATAATGCACATTTGGGCTAATTTGCTCTACTTACTTAAGGAAAAAAAGGCTTAAGTTAAAACCACTTCAATCACAATATTTAGCGCCCATAATCTTGCGAAGACTAGCCTATAAGATTATTCACAAGAATCTTATGGGGGCAAAAGACTGGTCTTGCCGATGAACAAGCATCATCTATATTAAATTTTCCAATAATAACCGCAAAATTTTAATCGCACAAGAATTCTATATCTTTGATTTTAATAAAAACACCAACTCCATAATATATATATAACCCTAAAATCCTCAAACCTGGTACATCTCGCGACAAATTTATCCTAAACTATTTTTTTTACCACCAAAACCCCAAACCTGATATACTTGTGACAAATTTACCTTCATGTTAGTTTTCATTAAATTTTACTATTAAATTATTAAGTTAAATAACATGGGAAAATTAACGGGTATACCAATTTGGAATTTTACGCTCCATTTGTCACAATGATTTTTTTGTGTGGTATTAATCCAATTTAGTGAAGGGTATATTTGTCACAAATTTATCAATTTGTAGTTTTTTGCGGTCGAATAAATTAGTTTAAGATAAATTTGCCATAAATATACTAGTTTAGGGTTTTTTATGATCGGTTAGGGTAAATTTGTCATGTGTATCATTTTGGAGTTTTTCATGGTCAAAAAAATAGTTTGAGATAAATTTGTCACAAGTGTACCGATTTTTGGTTTTTCAGGGTTTTAACCCTAATCTTTTTGTGGAGTTATGATAATAGCCTTGTAGACCTTGAGGGTAAACAATTTTCCCTTTAAATGATTATGTTGCTAATAGCCTCTAGTTGTGTTTATGGAGTTATGGTAATAGCCTCGTAGACTTTGAGGGTAAACATGGTTTTCCCTTTAAATGATTGTGCTGCTAATAGCCTCTAGTTGCCAAACACTAGTAAAATAGCATCATGATTTGGGAAGAGTTATAAAAAAATCACAAATATATTGCAATTGTGCTAGTTTAATACATTTAGCCAATTTTAGCCGATCGACATTGGTGTAAACACCGACCATTCGGCTAAAGCTGTCATGGACAATTCTTAATAACATTTTACACCTTATGAACATTTTATTAATTTTATTAATTTTATTTTATTTTTACTTTTATTTCTTCTTTGTTTTTCCCTCACTAGTCAAGGAAAACAAGGAAAGAATGAAGAAAATAAAAATATAAAAATATTATTAAAAATTATTCACGTGATTCATTAGACAACCGTTGTCCATGTTAGTGCGGCCGGTCAAAATGGGCTAGATGGGCTGAATTAATGCAATTACAAAATGTTTATAATTGAACTAGCACAATTATAATAGATTTAAGAATTTTTTTGATAATTCACCCTCTTGATTTGATATTGAGTATCTTCTATAATCTTCTTAAGAACTTATAAACACTTCATGCATCATCTAAATTTTGTATTATTTGAATTGATAATTAATTTCTTCATGACTAACTCTCCTAGTAAAGCAAGTGTTGACACTTGAATTGAATCGGTTGCACTTTTCTCTGCTCGCAACTAATTTCCGCATTATTTCAACTTCACTTTAATCCGAATTCAATTTTTTTCTTTTAAATTCCAACCACATCACAATAATTCCCCTATGCAAAACCTTAATTTCTCCTCCCCAATAATCACCTAATGAGAGACTAGACCGGTAAAGTGAGAGTAACATAGGATCCACCAATCATTCCAACTCACCCACCCTCAATGATCAATCCCAATCAACCAGATGCAGAAGTAGGCCCCCCTACGCCCTTGCCCTAATCCAAACAATAAAACAAAATCACCACTCACTCTCTCTCTCTAATCTTTTGGTCTCTGTCTTTGACTTTGACTCCCGCATGCTCACACCCAAAAAATAAAAAATAAAAAAGAGAGAGAAATAAACAAATAATAAAAACCCTTCGAGCATATATCAACTGAAAATCAAACCATTTCTCTCTCTCTCTCTCTCTCTCTCGCAGAAAGACACACGGGGATACACAGAGTCATCCAGTCTCCTCTTCCCTGAGAGTGAGAGAGACTTTTCAAAGCGCCCCACCAAGGCCCGTCATCACTTTCCCTCGCTTTGCTTCCTCAACACCGCAGCGATGGCCACGTTGCGCCGCGGCCGGGACCGCCAGGCGCCGCGGCGGCGGCGGCCGACCGTCGCCGCCCTCGCCCTGCCCCTCGCCCTCGCGCTCTTCTTCCTCCTCCTCCTCCTCCTCCTCGCGCCGGCGTCGGCCAGGCCTGTCGCCCGAGACAGCGTCCCGGTAATGCGCGAGGGACTCTCCGGCGGAAGAACAAGTGGGTCGTCGTCGGGGGCGGCCGCCGCGGCTCCTCGGAGGCGGAGGCGGCTCGCGGGGCCCGGTTCGGCGCCGCCGTCGTGCAGATCGAGGTGCGGGGACTGCTCGCCTTGCCAGCCGGTTCACGTGCCGGTCCAGCCCGGTCTGGACACGCCGCCCGAGTACCATCCGGAGGCCTGGCGATGCAAGTGCGGGAACAAGCTGTTCATGCCCTGAAACAGAGACACCCAAAAAAATGGAAAAAAGAAGTGAAGTTTTTTATTTATTTCTTATTTTATTTTTATTTTTTGGTGCAGTGTAGGGTAGTGTAAACTATCTGGAATTTATAATTAAATATATGTATCTTTTAGAATTTTGTGAGACGTTGATTTTTGGTCGGGACAGGGGAACATATTGGGAATGCAAAGATTTCCTCAGACGACACTTGTTTTTGTGCTTGCCTTCTTTTCACTTGCATTGATTCCTAGGAATTTTGCTATTTTCCTTGTTTATTTATTGCGGGTTTTCTCCGACTCGCATTAATGTCAGAAATTGCGCAGGGATGGCTTGAGACAAATTGTCTCTCGACCTTGCGCATTGTTAAATCCACCATGAAAGTCTGGAGCTGCATTCACAAGTGTCTCAATTTGTGATATTTATAGATAAGAATATGCAAAAGAAAATTGTATAATTTATGTATATTTCATAATGAAAAGCACTATTTATAGGCTTTCACAAATTCATTATTTTAGGATATAAGATGTTATAATATTGATAATTACAATATTGATTATAATCAATTATGATCAATGGATGGTATATACAATTAATAAAGATGCACAATTAAAAGAATAATGAAGAATCTCAAAGATATCTGTAACATTTATGATTGAATTTATATACAGATCCATCCATCCCAACTCACTTCTTCTTGCACAAATTGGGACCCGCTTGTCGTCGGTGGGAATAGAATGATTGGAATAGGACATGAGGAATAAGAACCTAAAATCAAGAACTTGATTAGTAATTATCTTTCATCTCCGTGATATTTTTTATGGTGAAAATAATTAATAATTCACAAGTACTAAAATCAATAATTATACAAATACCGTTGTTCATATTTAAATCTTTTTTCTTACAAAAGTTACCAAAGCTAAGCCAAGCTAGTTATTCATCTTCATTTAATGAAGACGTCGTGATTTCCTAATTACAAAGATTGGTCGACAGAGTCGGGGGCAAAATGTCAAATTGAGAGCGACCTGTCTTGGGACCATGAACTGAATAAATGTTTCTTTGTCTATCCGGAATCTTTTTGGATAAACTTTTCATCATATATAAGGGATGACATACATATGAAAAAGAATGTAATGATAGAATTAAGAAGAGATGTTTCTTTTCATGTAATTATAAGCGGAATAATATGAAAGAAATAATTTTCTCAACATAAGAAAATTACTAAGAAGCTTAATTAGATTAATGTTGATACCTAAATTTTTTTTGGCCAAAAGCCAGTTCCGCATATTTTTCATTTGGAACTAGTTATATTGTTTAGGCATTTAGAGTTTCCTAAAAGTTGGGACTAGATTTCTTGATATTTAATCCCAAAAGATTTATATATCGAACAAATATTATTATGTCATTAAAGAGACTTATTGGCAATTTTGAAGTATTATGCAATTAGACTTCTAAGGTTATTTAAAATCTTTGGTTACTCAGCTCTAATAGGCCTTGTGATATGTTGGATGGGGCTCTAATCTCTTTAAATCAATGATGAGAAGTCAAATTGCCATAAAAAAAAAAAGTCTAAGAGAACCCACGTAAAGTCTAAGTGTCACCTAGTGACCAAGTAGGTCATTTGCGCCTGGCTAACAATTCCTTATACCTTGTTGAATTTCATCTCTGAAGGGTCGTGACAACCAAATAAAAAAAAAAGAAATAGCACTCAAATGATTCGCCAATATCCTCATGCATAAATCATTAACTCAAGTTGGAGACCACACTTTTGGTATATACGCATTCAAAATATATTCCCTCTTTCTTATCAAAATTGTCAAAGAATTCCTCTCTATCTCTCAAAATAAGCCTTATAACAGGTTAATGGGGGCTCTAATCTCACTTAATCGAGTTGTGGTTGGAAAAGTTTTGAAGAACCCATATGAAGTGTAAGCATCGTCTAGTGACTATATAAGTGATTTTCGCCAGCTTAATAGTCTCTTGTATCATTTCGAATTTTATCTCAGGAGGGCTGCAACAAGAAAAAGATATAGCACCTCGTCCTTTCGATAATTCAGTACTTCTGGTATCTATGCATTCAACATATTCCCTTTTCTTATCAAAATTGTCAATGAATTTCCCTTCCTTCTCTCTCTCTGAGAACCGGATACTATGAATATGGAGGAGGAACATGGCGGATGGCGATGAGAGAGGGAACAGGATTTTGAGGGCCGTACATAATCGCAGGGGCAATGGAAACAGAGCATGTGAACCAAAAAGGTGGGGTTTCCATCTTTCCCGTCCCCGTGTCCCGTGCTCGGAGAAGCCTTAAAAGTAGCAAGAAAAGGACACCCGTCTCTCTCTCTCTCTCTCTCTCTCTCTCTCCCTCTGTCTCTCTGGCTGTCTCTCTCTCTGACCCCTGATCAATCCACCTGTGTCTACTTTTTTCTTCTGTTATTTCTCGCCATAATAACGATAATCGCAATAATATGCTGCAACTGTTGAAAGATACGACAGCATTCAAGTCTTCGTCTCTCCTACGGTATTTGACTTTCTCTGTATCGCTGCGCCTGACCTGAGATGGTGATGAAGAAGTACGTCTCGGCATATCTCCTCCTTTTCCCTTCCTTTCTTGTGTAGTACGCCCTTTTCTCAATCAATTGATGATTTTGTGCATTGATTAGCTCCAAAAAGGACGTTTTCTTTTTGCTGTGTCCCTTTGCAGGGGAATTATTGCAGCAAGGGAAAGGAGTGGAAATTCATGGGATTTCGCAAATTGTCTAAAATCGACACACACACACACACACACACAAATTTATGTATGATTTTTTTTTATTTATTTGATTTCCTAAGATTTGAGTAATATTCTATATTTTGGCAAAAAATCAAAAAGGATTAATTTCCAGCTTTTAGTTAAATTGAAATGAAAAAACGGTGGGCATGGAGGTTTTGGTAGGCGATCCAACTAATTCAATGGGATCACAGCGCCATTTTTTATTTATTTATTGAAATGCAATCAGGTACTTACCAACCTAATGAGTCCCCATGTTTGTGAGAACAAATGTATGGCTTCTCAATGGAAAAAATAAATAAACAAATATTCTTGTTTGATTAGCCAGTCGGGTTAGTACCAACATTTTGGTTTAGTTTGGTTCCAAAGTCAATCCAAAAATTAGTTAATCTTTTTTTATTTCACTCCTCTTCAAAATATTCATCTATGAAATTAATTTGATGATGACTGGTGGCCAACATGATCTCAACGCTTCAATACTCCATCGTTAATATATTGTTTTGTCTACTAAACAAGTTAGAAAACTATGAGCCTTGCCAATCAACTTCATGTCTCTCACAAATAAACATCCTTTTGGCAAAGTCTTCGAATTTGTTGGGAACTTCCCTTGTTTTTGGCCATTGTAACTTTATTTATTTAGCCAAAGATTTCTATATCTCTGTTGTCAAGTCATGACAAAGCAACCGTGAAATTCCTTTACAGGCAAGCAAGGAACTAAAGGTGGCAATAAGATGCAATGCAAGAGTAAAAGGAGACAATGATGATTATCTTGGTCCAGTTCTCTAGTTGGGTCCAGTGTTGCCTCCAGGAACCAAACCAATAATAGCAATAGCTGTTGGAATCAAGAATCAAATCAGAATTGGTCATGTAGGGACATTTCAGTCTAGTTCCGAGGGTTACCCGAGACCCATGCTTACCACTATCCTTGACCAAAGTTTCTAAGTTGCACTAAAGTGTTTGTGTAATCAGTTAATCTAGTTCATTTGAACTAAGCCCTAAAAAAAAGAGTATTCAATGAAGTTGGAGGTAGATCTTTACTTGAGAAGGTCCCAAGCTCTTGTGTTCCCAACATTACCAAGACCGTTGAAATATGTCTATTGAAGGAGGTTAAACTCTAATACCATCTTTAACTATTAGCTCATTTCACGAGAACTAACACCCCCCCCACCAACCCAACAAAATATAACAGAGTATTCAAGGTGACCACATAAATTGATTACCATTTGAGAACCGATCTTACCTACAAATAACATCGTGAAATCATGTGTATCCGACCGTGTCTCTTCCCTAAAGAACTCAAAACACTAAAAGTAAAGTCCAATTCGGCTTGCCTCTTAAACAATATCAATCCGTGCTTTCTGGTTCTGTACTTTTTTGGAACCTTTCTCCTCATAGTCCAATCGCCCTCCATCGCACCAGCCTCCAAATTGAATGGTGGCGGCCCACGCCAAAATAATGGATGCACGAGAGGAAATGGCCTCCTGCTTCACCAAATCGAGATCCAGACACAGACCCTTTTAGCCATTCAAGCCCCCTTGAAGATCCGTGACCGTTTTGCAGAAAAAAGTCACCATGTACATTCTAATTTCTTCCTCTTCTTCTCGATATCACATGCCCACCCCCCACCAAAATTTGTATAAGTTCCTGAGAAAATCTCAAATGTTCGAGTCCCACTATTCTGTCGATGTCCTTCAATGGGACCCAAGTTACCCAGCAATGATTTTCCTTCTCTTTCTATACTATAGAAAATCTCACGTTGCGTTTTGAAATTTTTTTTTCCCCTCTTTTAGTTTGTGAAAAGTGAATGGGCTAAAAGAAATTGCACACCGAACGGGTTTTCGTGGTAAGGAATTATCAGTTCGTTTGGGATTTGGATCGGTAAAGGGTTAGCGGCCTAACTCTAATTCAAACGGGTCATGCCTACAGAAGTAGTATAGTATAGTGAGGATTGAATATCTCTCTATTTCAGGGGTAAAAATGCTTCAATTTTCTTGTCAGGGGCAGTCCTTATATATAGATCGGAATAATAAATTTCTTTCTTTTCGATAGAGACTTGATATTTCATTGAAAAGATTTTCTATCTTTTTTTTTTTTGGTGAAAATAGGTCAAGTCATGCGATTCCTTTTCCTCGATTTGTTTCTTCAAAAAAGAAAAAAAAAAAGAAAAAATAAAAGAATGAGCTCTGCACTAAACAAGGGAAATGGCCATTCCTGAACAAAATGTTAAGAGGCTTATTCCGCACGGTTATTTCGTACCCGTTACTTTTTCCTCAAACAGTACATATTTTGAGGAAGTTTTAAACATTTCGATGCCATTTCTTTCCGTTCCGCAAATTTTCTAACAAAACAATTTGAGTATGGGTGTTAAACTTAAAGGTGTCGATATGGGTCATGACTCATGAGTCGTGGGCCTGATTTCTACCTCACATTTTCAAGACCGAGTTATATATGGATTGTTTAACATTTGAATGACGGGGTGAAAGTGGGTCTAAAATAATATAGATCAATAATATGGGTGAGTCGTGGGCCTGATTTCTACCTCACATTTTCAAGACCGAGTTATATATGGATTGTTTAACGTTTGAATGACGGGGTGAAAGTGGATCTAAAATAATATAAATCAATAAGATTGGGTGTCAATATGGGTCACGACTCATGAGTCGTGGGCCTGATTTCTACCTCACATTTTCAAGACACAATTATATAGTTGTTTAGATTTGAATAAACAGAGGTGAAAGTGAATCTAAAACCTTATAGATCTGACAAAATTGAGTGTCAGCATGGTTTATGACTCATGAGTACGTGAGCATGCTTTCTACTCACATTTTCAAGACCTAGTTATATATGAATTGTTTAACGTTTAAATGACGGGGTGAAGCGGGTCTAAAATAATATAGATCAATAAGATTGGGTGTCAATATGGGTCATGACTCATGAGTCGTGGGCCTGATTTCTACCTGACTCATGAGTCGTTTGTGGCCTGATTTCTACCTCACATTTTCAAGACCGAGTTATATATGGATTGTTTAACGTTTGAATGACAGGGTGAAAGTGGATCTAAAATAATATAGATCAATAAAATTGAGTGTCAACATGGGTTATGACTCATGAGTCGTGGGCCTGATTTCTACCTCACATTTTCAAGACCGAGTTATATATGGATTGTTTAACATTTGAATGACGGGGTGAAAGTGGGTCTAAAATAATATAGATCAATAAGATTGGGTGTCACTATGGGTCATGACTCATGAGTCGTGGGCCTGATTTCTACCTCACATTTTCAAAACCGAGTTATATATGGATTGTTTAACGTTTGAATGACGGGGTGAAAGTGGGTCTAAAATAATTGTCATGACTCATTTAATTTCTACCTCACATTTTCAAGACCGAGTTATATATGGATTGTTTAATATTTGAATGACGGGGTGAAAGTGGGTTTAAAATAATATAGATCAATAAGATTGGGTCTTTAATGACTTTTCACAAAATCCATTTTTGAATCATTTAAGAAGAACCAAATTAACATAATACTTTTGGACCCAGCTTGAGCACACTTGAACACTTTATTCTCTCTCGAAGTCAAGGTCGCACTCGTGCCAAATTTTGATGAAACCCACCGTCCCCTCAAGAACAAGAAGGTTTGCCTATTCCCCCCTCACCCCTTCTTTGTGTGTGAAGCTCTCCTGCTCGCGAGATGCTTTCGCCTCATCCTCCATTGAGCTCGGATTGTTACAAGGCTGTTGCGACCCTCCGGCAAGGATAAAAAAGACAGGTTTAGAGATAATGTCGAGTTGGGGACCAAAATTCTCAATCGGTACGAGTTCTCCCAAACGTTTATCTTATGCTATGTTGGAAAATTCATTTCGATTGATTAGCTTATGAAAATTCTATTATGTGAAGGAATTGTCATTAGCTTATTAGGGTTAGTTAGAAATCAAATGAGGTACAAGATATTAACTCAATTCCTATGCAATTAGAGATTTAGGATCATGGACTTTATTACTCTCGTTATTCAAACTAATGCCCTATGGATACCCTAATTTGATTGATTTGCTAACTGATTATCCATGAAGTCTTTTTATCAAATTATAAGTCCTAAATTTTTATCCGCTAGATGTCCATTGCAATGCTTTTTGGTATTTATTGTGATCTTAAAAATGTAGCCTAAACAATTAGCTGGAACGAGCCAATCATGGCACAAAAGAGACATAACAGAATTACAACCAACTTATTAGAACAATAATAAAAGAACAATTAAAAGATAGAGAATAATTTAGTATGAGTTGGTAAAATATATAACATGGCATTGCTATTAAATCCCCAGATAGCAACCCATGAGCTAAATTTCAATCTAATCCTATTTCTTTTCTCAGAGACTACTCTATCTAAACCTAAACTAAATCAAAGGTACTCAATAAAATCCCTTTGGTATATGTATACTAACTAAATGAGACTAAGCTAAATCTAATAACCTAATCAAGACCTATTTTCTAAACATTCTTCAATTTTTCATTTTCTCGATTGTTTATATATTTATTTCTGGTAAATGGGGACTCGGGTCCCTGGGCCCGGTTGGAACTTGGGCCACATTTTGGTCTCATTCGTTTTGGATCTTAAGTTTGCGACATCACTGGGCTCAGATATCAAGCCCACTTCAATTTAAAAAGAACTTTTCAAAGCCCAATTTCAGATACACTCCTCTTAAGCCCATCTTGAAGGATTAATGCACTAAGCCCAGTTTTTGACCACATCAAACCTACCTTAAGCCCAATTTCTGTAACATATAAGATGCATCAATACTTGCTCAGATTGACCAATGGTAAGGATTATTTCACAACAATATCTAAATTGAACATGTTACGGGCATTTGCTGGTATGGAACCAGACATGGTATCGAGTTGATTTTTATATGAAACTACTACGAACACAACAAAATCAATACCAATCACCGTGAAACAACTCAGAACTTAAATGATTAAGCAACATTGACATGGTTCGGCCTTTAATCTCGTCAAAACAGCGCAGTTCAGAAACCGAGGTTCCCTGGTTTGTCACCTATGCCAGGAGAGCAACAAGCATACGAGCTAATGATTGAAGCTTACACGATCGTCCATGATCGAAACTAGAATTAGCAGAGCAGATTTAGACAAGATTTGGACTCTTCAGACCTTTTTGGCCAAAAACAGAGTCGAACAAGGGTGACGCGGGAGCAGCTATCGACGGTGGTTTACATGTCCGCGTGTCGTGTCGGACACACACACTCGGATGATAAGATTGATAATATTATTTAATATTATCGGAAGATTAGATTTGAGATATGATTTGATTCGACAAATAATTTTGATGTTGCGCTTCATATCTCTCAGCTGAGCAATAACATCTTCAGGTCGGGTTTGAGACAATACATAGTTGTTTTAAACGTCTCATAGTCACTTCCGAGACCCTCTAAAACACTGAAAACCTTTGTGATTTCATCGACCGGTTTTCCGATCGCGTTTAACTGGTCACAAATCAATTTGAACTCACGTAAATACTCGGTTAAGGGCCTATTACGCTTTTGACAAGATTGAAGTTTACCCCTTAATTCGAATTCTTTGGCCACAGATCTCTGAGTAAAATGATTACATAATGTATTCCATACCTCAAAAGCCGATTCAATACCGATTATGAGTCCCAGCACATCCTCAGACACGGATCTAGTAATCTACAATGACACAAGTTGGTCTGTACGATACCATTGCTGATACTCCGGATTAAGGACATCTTCAAAATTTTCCCCTTCCGCGCGTAAGATTCTTAATGGTGGAGGTTGAATTTGACTCTCAAATCTAATCTTTCGACAATATTAAATAATATTATCAATCTTATCATCGGACACGGTCGGACATGCGGTCAACATGTGTCGGATTTTCCGACATGTGGTCAACTTTTGCCCGACACATTTCGACACGCGTGTCCGGGAGGATGGAAGCGACGGTGAGAGAGAAGACCGTGAGTGACGACAAGAGACAGCTGAGCATAACTGAGGTGAGGGCCGCCTGCCATGGATCCAAGGCTGTAGCTGTGAGGGAGAAAGGACCGAAGGCGAGAGGAAGATGAGAGGAAGGCGGCGGCGAGCGGCGGGTCGTGCGGCGAGGAGTGGTGAGTGGCGAGCAGCGAGCGGCGAGGAAGGGGTTGTGCGGCGAGGAGTGGTGAGCGGCGAGGAAGGGTGAGGGGTGGCGAGCGGCAAGGAAGGGGATTGTGCGGCGAGCAGCAAGGAAGGGGGTCGTGCGGTGAGGAGCGGCGAGTGGTGAGGAAGGGGACCGTGCGGCGAGCGGCGAGGAGGAGGGAAAGTGACAGGGACAGGTGGGGGAAATGGATGATGATGGGGAGGGAAAGAAAAATAAATAAATTTGGGGATGGGGGAATGGACGATGGTGGGGAAGGGAAAGAAAAATAAATTCGGGGGTGGGAGGAAATGGATGAGGGAAAGAAGAGAGTGAGGTGAACTCTAGTGGGGATTTTTTTAATCAACAAAATAAATAAATGAGATTAAAAAATAATTTCAAAAATTAAATATACTGAATTTGAATTAAATTAATTAAAAATAAAAATATTTATTTAATATATAACTTGTCTCAACGTGTCAAAATTATCTATTTTTAATAAATAACGTGTCGATGTGTGTGTCGTGTCGTATCGCGTGTCCGTGCTACTTAAGTTTACATCGAGAACAATGGCGAACGGCACGGGAATCACGAGTGGGAATCACAAAAGAGTAACGAGGATCAGATTTTCATAAGGTTCTCTCTCCATTTTCCCTTCTCTTTGTGATTTTTTTCTTTTCCCTCTTGTCCTTTTTGCCCTCCGTTAACCTCCCTCTAAGTTCTGGGAATTCTGTAATGGATGAAGATGGGCGGCAATGATCTTGTGCTGTAGTTGTTGATGATCGTGAATTGCTTTGATAGAGGAATCATGGTCTTTTGAATAGGAAAAGTTAGCCCAAAGCAACTTGGATAATGGATTAGTTGGTGATTTGTGACTCATTTGCTATTTCCAAAGTAAAATAAAGCAATTTGCTCCATGGATTAGTTGGACTGCCCGACTCTTTATCTTGTTTTGCTCAAAGCACTTGTTTCTGTTCTCTTCATCAAACCGTCAAAATTAACTATCTTTGATGAATTTTTCTTGTTTTGCTCAAAGCACATGTTTCTGCTCTCTTCATCAAACTGTCAAAACTAACTATCTTTGATGACTTGTAGATGTATGATAGAAAGCAAGAATTTTCAATATTTTAAGTTTCAATATTTCTAGTAGATTATACATTATTAATTGATGATGCCTAACCCTTTGTCTTGTTATCTAGCGATGAATGAGGCTGACCATAATTAATTGGACCAACCAAAATAAATGTTTTGAAACTTTTTGGTTGGTCACTCCTCTTGTTCAGACGCGTGGAGGGAGAGGAGAGAACGAGAAGATAAAAAAAGCACGCCGGCAACTAATGTGAAAAGCTTTTTTTTTTTTCTCACATTCAATCATTTTTTTTTTGTTATAGGCTTTTACGTGGCAACTATAGTGCTAAAAATTCATAACTAGACGGCGGCAATGAACTGAAGGGCACTGAAGTAGTTGTTGATCGTGAATTGCTTGTTAAAAGAATCATGATACTTTGAACAAATCAAGGTAGTCCAAATCAACTTGATTAATGGATTAGTTGGTGATTTGTGACCCATTCACTATTTCTAGAGCAAAATAAAGCAACTCGCTTCATGGACAGATTGATGTGCCTGACTTTTTTACTTGTTCAACCCAAAGAATGCGTTTCTATTCTCCTTATCAAAGAGGTAAAGTAAACTCTCTTTGATGAGTATGTTGGATGTATCCTCGATATTTAGGCCTCAAAACATTTATTTTACTCGATGTAAGTTGCAGAAAGATTCTTTTTTTTTTCCTCCTATTGATAGTGGTCAACTTCATTCATCGCTAGACAAGAAAAAGAGTCAGGCATCACCAACAAAAATATATGATCTAGGCATCACACTTTTGGATAGGAAATTGTGCAAAGGATCATGATTCTCCTATCAAGCAGTTCTCAATCATCAACTATTACCTCAGTACCCTTCAACTAGATCATTAATGCCCACTATGAGAAAGTAATCCGTGAATTGAGGGTTTAGTACATGTTTTTCAAATAATTCATTAAAAAATGTTGTGAACGAAAAGTAAATGTTTATCATCGTGGACGCCCATTGTGAGAAAATAAAATATATGACTGACAGAATGGAGAGGAAAAAATACATAATGGAGAGGAAATATTTATTCTGATTGAATGTGGGCCAAATGATACAAAGTGGGTATTCTCTATATTTTAGTGGAGATGCCTGCATTATCTATGATAAATATAAAAATTTAATTGCCTCTGTTAAGATAGAAAATAAGAATTTTCCTATTCGATGGAAATATGTCAAAAGATTCATGGCTATGGCATCGAAGATTTGGCCACTTCAACTTTTTTGGGCTAAAAACTCTCCATCAGAAAAATATGGTGAGAGATTTTCCAGCCATTACAGAAATTTCAAATGTTTGTGAAGGCTGTCTTCTTGGAAAGCAATAGAGACAGTCCATCCCATCTGAAGGTGCATGGAGAGCTAAGAAGCCATTAGAGCTAGTCCATACGGACCTATGTGGACCAATGAGAACCCCCACACTCAATCAGAATAAATATTTCATCCTATTCATTGATGATTACACAAGAATGATGTGGCTATACTTTCTTTGAGAAAGATCAGAGGTTTTCTCTATCTTCAGAAAATTCAAGAGCCACGTCGAGAATCAAAGTCCT
The DNA here is from genome assembly GCF_016545825.1 of Eucalyptus grandis. Taxonomy (NCBI): domain Eukaryota; kingdom Viridiplantae; phylum Streptophyta; class Magnoliopsida; order Myrtales; family Myrtaceae; genus Eucalyptus; species Eucalyptus grandis. The sequence goes on from NC_052613.1 coordinate 13,388,096, forward strand.
AAGGAGTGACAGAGGCACATAATACAATTAAAAGGAGTTTAATAAATTTTGTGAAGTTGAAGGAGTCCATCATCAACTAATTGTTGGCTACACCTCATAGCAAAATGGAGTAGTTGAAAGAATAAATAGAACCGTCATGGAGATGGCAAGGTTTATGCTAAAGGAAAAAAGACTTCCTAACTCGTTCTGGGCAGAAGCAGTCTACATGGATGTATACATCTTAAACAGGTGTCCAACTAAAGCAGTCCAAAATAAAACTCCAGTTGAAGCATGGAGTGGACGAAAGCCTTCAGCAAAGCACCTCAAGGTGTTTGGATGCATATGCTACGCCCACATCCCTGCTCAAAAAAGGAGTAAGCTAGATGAAAAGACAGAAAATGGAATATTCCTCGGCTACAGTGACCAATCAAAAGGCTATCGGATTTACGACCTAAGAACTAAGAAGCTTATGATTAGTCGAGACGTCGAGTTCGACGAGAATGCTGCCTGGAATTGGGAGATGAAAAGATCGAGAAGAAGTACATCACCTTGCCAGACATACCACCTGCTCAAGAGGAGTCAATGTCACAAGAAGAAGGAGAAGTATCGGATTCTACTACTCATGACATAACTCTACCAAGCTCTCCAAGAGTGATGCAAGAAGATTCTACTTTAGAGTCTCCAGTACTAAGGGTAAAAACCCTTAGAAGAATTTACGACACATGCAACTTTGCCGTTTTGGAACTAGAAAACTACGAACAAGCATCCAAAGAAGTCATCTGGATAAAAGCCATGAAGGAAGAGATCAAGATGATCGAGAAAAATGAAACTTAGGAGCTTGTCAATAGACCCAAAGACAAAGAGATCATTGGCGTCAAGTGGGTTTACAAGATGAAGCTCAACGCGGATGGATCAATCTAGAAGCATAAAGCAAGGCTTGTGGTGAAAGGATACTTGCAACAACCAAGTATCGACTATACTAAAACTTTTGCCCTCGTCGCTCGCCTCAAAACTATTCGAACACTCATAGCCCTAGCAACACAAAAATAATGGAATATCCATCAACTAGATGTGAAGTTGTCATTCTTAAATGGATATCTTGAAGAAGAAATATACATAGAACAACCGCAAGATTTTATCCTCAAAGGCCAAGAAGAAAAAGTTTTCAAACTCAAGAAAGCCTTGTATGGGTTAAAGCAAGCACCACGAGCGTGGTATAGTAGAATCGATGAGTACTTCATCAAGCAAGGATTCAGGAGGAGTATGAGTGAGCCAACACTCTACATCAAGACCCAAGGTAAGCCCAACACTCTCATTGTCTCTATATATGTAGATGATCTCATATATACAGGAAACAATGAGACAATAATCCAAGAATTCAAAGAAGAAATGATGAAGACATTTAAGATGATAGACTTGAGCTTGATGCATTACTTCCTTGGCATTGAGATCGACCAAAACAAAGGAGTGTTTATCTCGCAGAAGAAATATACTGAGAATCTCTTGAAGAAATTCAAGATGAACTATTGCAAAGCAGTATCAACTCCGCTCATGACAAATGAGAAACTATTGAAAGAAGATGGAGCAGAAAAAGCTGATGCCTCCTCTATAGAAGTTTGATTGGCAATCTGCTATATCTCATTGCTACACGACCGGAATATTATGTATGCGACAAGTCTACTATCACGATTCATGCAAAGTATGAGTCAAATTCACCTTGGAGCTGCCAAGAGAATTCTCAGATATTTACAAGGAACTATAGATTACGGCATTTGGTATTGGCCAAGTACAAATGCCAAGCTCATTAGCTACACTGATAGCAATTGGGCTGGTTCAGCTGATGATAGGAGAAGTACTACTAGCTATGCATTCACACTGGGTTTTGGAATATTCTCATGGGCATCCAAAAAACAAGACTCAGTGGTACAATCCATTGTAGAAGCTGAATACATTGCAACTGCTACGACCGCTAGTCAAGCAATATGGTTTCGAAGAATTCTAGAAGACATTGGAGAAGCACAGATGGAATCAACTCCGATACTTTGTGACAATAAGTCCGCAATCGCTATATCAAAGAATTCAGTATTCCATAGAAGAACCAAACATATTGACATAAAATATCACTTCATTTGTGAAGTGCAAAACAAAGGAGAAATCGAGTTGAAGTATTGTAAGATTGAAGACCAAATTGCGGACATATTCACTAAAGCACTACTAACAGCAAAAATTCGAGTCATTGAGGAGCATGCTCGGAATATCACAAAAATGGATCAAGGAGGAGTGTTAAAATGTGATCCATTTTTGGAAAGTGCTAGAACACACTAGACTATTCATGCTTAATGGAGAAAGAACAAGTGGCGGCAACAACTTGTACAAGCCAAAAGTGAAGACTCATATGTTGGAGAAGCTTCAAGTACGACGTGGGCAGCAAAAAGGCAAAAGAAAAGTAAACAAAAGTCAACAAAAGCTGTGGAGTTGCAGAGAATAGAAAAATGAAGAATAATGGAGAAACCACCAGAAAATCTGGAAGAAGCTGCAAAGCAGGAGATAAAGAAGCAAGCTTGTAATTTTCTATTAATTTTTGTACTCAATGTTGGTGGAGGAAGGCAGTGACTCATGCCTATAAATAGGAGTTGTGGTGTTTGTTCCAAACAGCAGAAAAACTAGAAATACTCATTCCTTTGTAATACCAACTATCCTAATAAAAGTCCTGTTTTTTTTACCCATACTCCCCAGCTGTTGTAGTCCACTTATATCCACCCATATTTCACACATACACACTTGCACACACACACGCTTCCCCAAAAGCAAATGTCATATTGTTAAATAGGTAAATGTGGCTCTAACCTCCTTGTGAATTTTTCATTATGATGTTATCAAATTGAACTCGTCATTTTTCCTTAATTGTAGATCAATGAAAGACAAAAAGAAAGGAGGAACATTTGCTTTCACCCAAGGTAATTAAGAAAAACATTGCCGGAAGCAACCTTCTTGTTTGTTCTCTGTACTAATCAGATTCGTTGCATCACAATTGTCTATGATGGGGAGTACGTGATTTCTAGGTGAAGTGCACATGATTCCGAATACAAAATGTTTAATGAATGCGTTCCTCTGCTGTACAAAAAGATCTAAGATAAACAAATGAAATGGTTGGATGGAGAGAACATGCTTTCTAGGGGAGGGCACATGGTTTCTGAACAATTCCCAGATACACTGTCTAATGAACAAGTCTTCCTAGGCAAGTGTCTATTGATTAATTCGACGTTAAAAGTTAATGTGACTTTAGAGCAGTGCAATGCATTTCTTCTCGTTCAGCCAATGTCAGTGGGTTGTTGACTGAGCAACCTTCTTGTTTGATCACGCCCTCTAAGTCCCGACGATATAATTGGGTTGCGTCCGTCGTGGACAGAAAAAAAATGGCTAACCTTTATCTCTAGATGCGTGCTGTCTTGCCAAGGCCAATCTTCGATGGACAGCACATGCATTATGGGTGGAGAGCATGTGCTCTTTGAAAGATTACGAATCCATGATGATTAATGAAGAGAAGATGCCTTCTTGCTACACAAAAAGATGTAGATGAGCAGACGAAAAGACTCGATGGAAAGTACATGCTTCCTGGGGGGAGAGCACTCGCTCTCTAAAAGATCCTAGTGTCACCGTCATCACGCAATGTTTCATTGCTTCCGCCATCGCTCGCTCCACTAACGAAATCCCTCAACTGATAAACGTTACTCGAAGTACGCGAAGCCAAAAGAACTGCAACAGTGGAAAATTTTCCATTTTGAACCCTCTATTTATCGACCTAAAAAGAGGCCTTTGTTTTTCGCGAATCTCTAATGCTGTGACGGCAAAGACAACGACGGCTGTGGCTGGCCACTCGACTGCCGGATCTTGAGCTCTTGGCCATGGCCGCTTGAGCTCGAGTACTCATGACGCTGCGATCCTCAACTCGCCTCGCCTGCTGCTTGAGCTTTCAAGCTTGTGGCAGCGATCGTGAGAGCTTAAGGCATGGATACGAGATCTGGAACTCGTGGCCACGGACACTTGAGCTTCAAGCTCATGACTGCATGAGCTCTAGCTCTACTCACGACGTCGTGACCCTTGCCTGCGGACGGCAGGGCTGAGAATCTGTGAGGTCGCCTGCTGGCAAAAGAAAAGAAAAAGTACAGAAAAAGAAAAGCTAAGAAAAAAAAAAAAAAGGAAAATAACATTTTAAAATTAATAAAAAAATCGAAAAAATATTAAAATATTATTAAAAATTATTCTCATAAACATCGGTTATGCTATGTAGGATGGCCGTGATCATATCAGCGAATTTTGACCAAAATTGATCAAATGAACTTAATTGGCAAATTATGAAAAAGTTTAAGGTTTAATTGATAAAATTAAAATATGTAAAACTGAATTGGCAGAAGTACGATAGATTTAGGATTATTTGAACAATTTTGTGAATAAAGAGGATTAGATTTTGTAAGGTTCTCTCTCCATTTTCTGTTATCTCTGCAATTTTTCTTTTCTCTCTCGTCTGTCCGGCTTTCTGTTAATCTCCGTCTAAGCTGTAGGGATTCTATAATGGATGAAGATGGAGGATGCATCACAGCTTCTATGGTCAAAAAATAGTGATATTTAGAGAAAATGAAGATGAAAATCGTTTCTCCCAATTTTTTTTTCCGAGAGAGCCAATTTTTTTTCCTTTCCTTCGGACGAGCTCCTTTGGCCGTTGCCGGGAAAAAAAAAGTCCTAAACCTTTTATCTTTGTGCCGATTTAGTCCTAAACTTTTTAGTGCCGATTTAGTCCTAAACCTTGTACGTTGTGCCATTCAGTCATTTCCGGCTAATTTTGGTCGGATTTTGCTGATCGACGCCGACCGCTGATGTGGCCTGATCGGCGCTAACGTGACACATTTTAATAATATTTTAATATTTTTGAATTTTTTTCTTTTTCTTTTATTTATTTTTTTTACTGTTTTTCTTTTCTTTTTTTTTTTTCTTCTCTTCTTCTTCCTCCACTCCGGTCACCGGACGTGACCGGCCGAGGCGACGGCCGGCAAGGGCAAGGCTGCCCTCGCCGGCCACCTCGCGGGCGGTCGAGCCTCGCACCGGGCGGCGAGGCGAGAGGTCGAGCCTCCAGCCTCGCGGCCATGTGCGAGGCTCGCCCCCCGCCGGATCTCGGCGAGGTCGAGCCTCGCCGGCCATGGGCGAGGCTCGCCCGCCGGATCTAGCGAGGTCTAGCCTCGCCGGCCATGGGCGAGGCTCGACCTCGCCGGATCCGGCGAGGGTCGAGCCTCGTCGGCTGGCGAGGTGGGAGGCTCGAGAGCGAGATCTAAACTGAGAGAGAGAAAAAAAGCCCGGGGAGGGCAGATCCGAAGAGAGAGGGAGACCCGCCCGCGTGAGGCCTCCGCCGCCCGACGCCTCCCGTTGCCGCTGCGACCTCACCCGTTGCCTCCCGTCGACCAGCCCGCGAGCCCCGCCGTGCCGAGCTCGCCGCCGCCGTTACCCCGATGCGAGATCTCCGCCGTTCTTACGCCCGAGCCCGACGCAAGCCGCCGTTGTTCCTCCTCGACGTTGGGTGCGCCGTCCGCCCCGCCCGCCGCGAGGCTCGACCTCGCCCGCAAGGTGGCGGCGGGCGGGTCGCCTCCCGGCCGGTCGCCGAGGTCCGGCGACCGGCAGAAAGAAGAAGAGGAGAAGAAAAAAAGAAAAGAAAAAGAAAAACATAAAACGAAAAAATAAATAAATAAAAGAAAAAATTCAAAAATATTAAAATATTATTAAAATTTCTTTTCCTTCGGACGAGCTCCTCCGGCCAAAATTGGCCGTTGCCCACCAAAGCCGACAAAAGGTTTAGGACTTTTGGCATTTTTCCCTGCCCCTAGCCGCTTCTCTCCTCTCTCTCCTCGTCAGCTGCGTGCCCATGTGACGAAAAGCCGATTCTGCTCTCCTCCAACACCAGCTCAGCGTTTCTGGAATTATGTCGAAATTCCCCTTGGCGTCCGTCCTTGCTCGCGTCACTTCCTCTTGTTAGTCGTATGAAGGGAGAGAATGGAGAGAACGAGAATTTCAGAAAGGAACGCCGGCAACTGACGTGAAGAGCAATTTTTTTTTATTGTTTCTCTCACATCCAATCATACTTTTTTAAAGCATAGGCTTTTATCTGGCAACCATAGTGCTAAAAATTCGCAACTAGATGGCAGCAATGGACCGTTGAAGGGCACTGAAGTAGTTGTTGATCGTGAATTGCTTGTCAGGAGAATCACCATATTTTAAACGGATCAAGGTAGCCCAAAGCAAGTTGATTAATGGATTAGTTGGCGATTTGTGACCCATTCACTATTTCCAAAGTAAAATAAAATAACTTGCTTCATGGACTGGTTGGTGTGCCTTACTCTTTTTCTTGTTTAGTCCAAAGCACCTGTTTATATTCTCCTTATCGAAGAGACAAAGTTATCTTTGAAAACTCTATTGGATGTATCCTCAATATTTTAGGTCTCAAAACTAAATTTTACTCGGTGCAAGTTGCACAAAGATACTTATTTGTTAGTCCTATTAATTATGGTCAGCTTTATTCATCACTAGACAAGAAAGAAGGTTAGCATTACCAATTAATAATGTATAATCTAGGCATTACACTTATGAACAGGAAAATCATGTAAAGGACCACGATTCTCCTGTCAAACAGTTCTCAACCATCAAATATTAACTCAACACCCTTCAACTAGATCATTACTGCCCATCTTTCTACGAATTTTCAGCACATAACCACCTCGTAAAAGCCCACATTGATTCCATATTCACCAATGATGTGAAAAGCAAAGATATTGAAACAATAAGGTTATTGAGAATGTACGACAGCAAAAAAGCTAACAAAACACTGGTGAGTAATAAATTCTTAACGATAATCTACATGCACTCTAAGTTGGTCATATGATGAAAAATCACCTTTTAACCTCTGTTTTAGATCAAGACTTTTGGCTTCTATACCTTTTCTTGTGGCCATCCAAAATAGAGAATAAGAGGAATTTTTTTTCAATGATCGATTTCGACTGCGCACATTTTTTCTCCATATATTATCAATATTCTTGTGATTTCATTTTTTTCTTCTTTATTGGTGAATATGTGATCAATGTAGGCTTTCACGTGACAGTTATAGTACAAAAGACTAAAGATTCACATATGTCTAAGAAAATAATTTACTGAAATAATTATGGAAATATAGGAAGTTCCTTGATTCCTCATTCAATGTGGACGAACAAACAAAATTAGCTTTTCTCTTATTGAATAAACAATGTTAGCCATCTCTAATGACTTGTAGGTGTATAACGAGAAGTCTTGGTCTTCCTGAGTTTATGATTTATATGCAAGAACAATATATGATTGGGGAAACTTTGATCCTCACAGTCACATCACAATGGAAACACCAACCTTTTAGTTGTCCACTAAATCCGGCTACTAAAAGATTAGCAACAGCATAATCAGAAACATCTTGCTGTGTTTTGTAGGCATTGACAAGTATTACCATGTTATTTAAAATATTCATGATATTGCTTTCGGCAACACCATCTATATTCCATTCATAATCTCTAATCATTACTAGACCAACACTTGTAGATAAAGTATTTTATTCTGCCTCCAACTACTAATGAGCATTCTCGAAAGTCTTGGACTTTATTTAATATTTTTTCGTTGCTCAAAAGTCTTGGTCTTCCCGGTCTTTATAGTTTTAACTCTCCATTAACTCATCATCACTTAGCTTCACCAGAACCTTGTGCTTGTCCTCCTGCTCAATAGTGTTCTCTTCTTGCTCGTCCAAACCTAACGCTCGTGCTTGCTGGATTGCTGTGATTGATCTAATTTCATTCACTAATCTGCTCCAAGAAGTCTACTCGGAATAGGTAAGAGACATCTATCTACTCTCTCCTTTTCCCTCAAACTAATATAACAACAACAATATTTTGGTTCTTAAGCCGGTTTCCTGCGTGTCTATAATCCCAATTAAAGTTGATGTCAAGTTTAATAACAAAAAGTTGTTATTCTAATTTTTGTTAGATAGTAATATTAGGACATTAAGATCAACTTTTAATCTCTCCGTTATGGTTCTTTTTACTAAATGCACATTGATGTGATATGATTTTACACAATTAGCAAGTCTCCGAGATCGAAGTATTCATTTATAATGGAATCGGTAATTATTCCTGCTCATAAATTAATTATTTTACACGTGAATTTATAGGAATTTTAGTTCATGAAATTGAGTAAGCGACAATAAATATCATAATAGCTTCATTCCTCTAGCAAAATTAATAACTTTTGTTGTGTCTTTTTACATATTTGCTCTTATAATAAAATGTCCTTATTATATAGATATGGTGGATTTACCATCAACCGAAAAGGATGAGATGAATAATAAGGTGTTTGAGATTTAGTGTTATTTTAAGGTGTGATGGTAATCAATCCTGTCTAGTCAATACGGCCACAATTCAAACTTCTTGTGAAGTGGTTCTTGCCGAAGTCCCAAGGGTGTTATGCTGGGACGACTTGTTTTACCAATGATAGTTCAATGCATGAAATTAATTCATGTATTTTCTTTGGAGATAAAGAAAAATGTGTCGTTGTTTGCGATAAATAATTTTTGAATTAGAAAATCAAAATTGTACTTTATTAGAAAAATAAGATGCATTGACTCGTGTTTTGTCAAAAAAAAAAAAAATAGTATTTCTACATCAGAAAAGGTTTCGAGATTTTTCATCTTTTATAATGCACATTAATCTAGTATCAAACATATTTCGCATATTGTTCAACCCTAAAAAGCCAAGTTGTCATTTTCTATTGTACACTCCTAAAGTCGGTCGTTTTTAATTTAAATTTTTGCAGGCGTCCAAAAGATAAATTTATGATATACAATCAATTGGGCTGTGAAGTCAAGAACACATCACTCCATTTATTTCTGCTCTATCTTTTTTCTTTCCTTTAAGCCCGACAGAGAGAAGAAAGGAGAGAAAAAGAAGGGTTTTTTTTTTTGGGGGGAGGGGGGAGGGGGTGGGATCAATACTGCATTTAATGCGAATTAAGGGTTTCCTACATGTTTTACAAATAATTCATAAAAAAAAAAAAAAAGTGTGAATGAAAAGTAAATATTTATCATCGTGGATGCCCACTATGAAAAAGTAAAAGATATGATAGAGAGAACAGGTGAAAAACTACAAAGTCACCACCTAAAAGAAGTGAAATGCTCAAACTCCCAAAAAATTCATATTGCTAAACAGATAATTGTGGCTATAACCTCTTTGTGAATTTTTCATTATGATATTATCAAATTGTGGAAAACTCGTCATTTTTTCTTTATCATAGATCAATGAAAGACCAAAAGAAAAGAGGAACATTTGCTTTCACCCAAGGTAAATAGGAAAAACATTGCTGGAAGCAACCTCCTTCTCTCTTCCTTCTATTGATTAGAATCATCATATCACCATTGCCTATGAGGAAGAGCACGTGAATTCTGTGTGAAGTGCACATATTTCTAAACGATTCCGAATACAAAATTTAATGAATGCGTTCCTCTGCTGTAAAAACATATATAAACAAATGAAAAGGCTGGATGAAATGATTAATGAATGCGTTCCTCTGCTGTAAAAACATAAATAAACAAATGAAAAGGCTTAGATGAAATGAACATGCTTTCTGGATGGAGAGCACATTGTTTCTGAACGATTCCCGAATACACTGTCTAATGAATCAGTCTTCCTAGGCGAGTGTCTATTGATTAATCCAATATTAAAAAAGTTAATGTAACTTGGACTGATGCAATGCATTTCTTCTCGTTCCAATGGACCTCGCCCTCTATAAGTCAAGCCAATATCATTGGGTTACATCCGTCATGGACAGAAAGAAAATAGCTAATCTTTATCTCTAGATGCGCGCCCTCTTGCCAAGGCCAATCTTCGATGGAGAGCACATACGTTATGTGTGGAAAGCACGTGCTCTTTGAACGATTTTGACGATTACGGATCTCATGATGATTAATGAAAAGAAGATGCCTTCTTGCCGCAAAAAATATGTAGATAAAAAATGAAAAGACTGGATGGAAAGCACATGCTTTTTGGGTGAGCACACGCTCTTTAAAAGATTCTGCTCTTTGATTCCCTATTTCGTATTTGATTAATGTATGCTTTAAGTGGTAGTTACAATGCTGAAAATTAGCAACAAGATGGGCGTTAATGATTTGCTAAAGGGTGCTGAGGAAATAGTAAATGATTGGGGGATATAGGAAAACCGTGATCCTTTTGAACACAATTTTCCCATTCAATAGTGTGATGCGTGAAGTATAATTTTCTAGATTATATATTGTTATTTAGTGACTTTTGACTGGTTCACTATTTCTAGAGCAAATAAAGCAACTTGCCTAACGGATTAGTGGGTGTGCTTGACCCACCCTTTTTCTTGTTTAGCCCAAAGCACAAGTTTTGTTTTCCTTATTTAACAAACAAAGGTAATTTTTAAAAATTACGAGAAAAAAACTTATGGGTAAAAAGTATTTTATTTTGATTTCTCTAACCATTGATGTGCATCCATGAAAGGCTTGGTCTTTGTTTAATGTTTTTGCTAGGTGAAAGTCTTGGTGTTTGTGAACTTCTATTTTTTCTCTTTCCATTTGCTCACTATCATTTTGCTTCACTATGACCCTTGTTCTCCACAGTGACTGATTCACCCATTTTCTCTCTCCATTAGCTTGTTATCACTTTGCTTCGCCATAACCAATGTTGTTCTCTACAGTTTACGAATTCACCAATGGTTGTTGGGGAGATCCTTTTGAGTACCTTCCTTCAAGTCCTATTCGAGAAGTTAGCTTCTCTGGGCTCGGACTATGCGCAAGGGGGAGGAGCATTGCCCTTCTTTGGAATTGGCATTGACCTGCTCAATAAGTGGACGAAGATGCTGGTTGTAATCAATTCAGTTCTGGGTGATGCAGAGGACAAGCAAGTGAGCAACAAAGGTCCAGTGAAGCTATGGCTAGATGATGTTAGGGACTTGGCCTACGACATGGAAGACTTTCTTGATGAGTTCACCATTGTAGCCACCCAAGCCAAGTCGAAGGCAGAATCCAGCATGAGTGGAGGTCTAGTGAAATGGAAGTGCCCTTTTGTTAGCCAACATATATCCTCCATATCAAATCCAAACATGTGCTCACTCGTGTCTCAAACTGAGGTACGAAAGATCTCTAATAGGTTGGAAGAGATTATCACTAGGAAGGCTCATCTAAGCTTGATAGAGAATGCTGTGAACAAATCTGACTACACTGACAAAAGGCTCCCTAGCAGTTCTCTGCCAGAGCCTCAATTTTTTGGCAGGGAGAAGGAAGAAGCAGAATTGCTTGATCTCTTGATTGGTGAAGCTGAAAATGTTGATACAACATTGAGCATTGTCCCTATAATTGGGATGGGCGGTGTTGGAAAAACGGCCTTGGCTCAACGGTTATATAATGATGTCAGAGTGAGTAGGTACTTCGAAAGGAGAGCATGGGTTTGTGTTTCAGATGTTTTTAATGTTCTTGACATAACCAAGACTATTTTGTGGTCGATCACTAAGGTGTCCAACGAGGGTGAAGATCTTAACGGGCTTCAAGTTAAGTTGAAGGACACTCTATCGGGGAAAAAGTTTCTTGTGGTTTTAGATGATGTTTGGAATGAAAACTATGGAGAATGGACTGCCCTCTTAAAGCCATTTGAAGCTGGGGCTAAGGGAAGCAAGATCATCATCACGACTCGCAATGATATTGTTGTTTCCATAACAGGATATTCATCATATCCTTTGAAGGAGTTGTCCATTGATAATTGTACAAGCTTATTAGCCTTTCATGCTCTTAAAACAACAAATTTTGAGAGGCATCCAAATCTTGAAACAATAGGCAAGAAAATAGCTGAAAAATGTAAAGGTTCACCTTTGGCAGCGAAGGTATTGGGAGGTCTCCTACGTAATAAAGGGAATCCCGATCAATGGGAAGCTATCTTAAAGAACAAAATGTGGGATCTTCCAACGGGAGAAAATGATGAGGTTATTCGAGTTTTGAAATTGAGCTATGTCCATCTTCCTTCTTACTTGAAGAGATGCTTTCTTTATTGTGCAGTATTTCCTAAGGATTACGAAATTGAGAGGGATGAGATTGTACACTTATGGATCGCGGAGGGTTTTTTAGATGGAGGAAGATCAAAGGAGAATACCTTGGAAACAGGACGGACTCACTTCAATGAGTTAGTATCTAGATCATTTCTTCAACAATCAAGTGTCGATGCATCTAAGTTTTTAATGCATGATCTTTTGAATGATCTAGCAAAGTCAATTGCGGGCGGGATATGCTTTAACTCTGAGTCTCAGTTGGCTAGTAACGAAGATGATGTATCTCTTGAGAAAGTTCGTTATGCATCATTCACCTCATTGTGGAGTGTTACATCAAAATGCATGAGAGCATATCATCGAATGAAGGTACTAAGAAGTTTAATATTATTGCCTTATAGATCTCACAAATATTGCCAATTTCACATGTCCAACAAAGTTCTGCATGACTTGCTAACAAAATTGAAGTACTTAAGGGCGTTCTCCTTATGTCATTATTCCATCATAGAGGTACCGAATTGTGTTGGTGATTTAAAACATCTCCGCTATCTCAATTTCTCATACACAAATATAGAAAGGCTACCCGAGTCAATTGGCGGCTTGTGCAAATTACAAGCTTTGATTTTAAAAGGTTGTCAAAGGCTTTCGATGTTGCCTCAAGGAATCACAAAATTGGTGAGTTTACAGTTTCTCGATATTAGAGATACAATGAGTCTAAAAGAGATGCCATCGAGTATCTGTAATTTGAAGAATCTTACGATCTTGTCCAAGTTTTTGGTAGGACCAGACAAAGGGTCACAATTAAAAGAGTTAAAGAACTTGCCACATCTTCAAGGAGAATTATTCATATCAGAACTACAAAAGGTGAAAGAGGTTAGAGATGCAGTGGATGCCGATTTAATTGGAAAGCGAGGCCTTACCAACTTATTCTTGCATTGGGGCGAAAATTTTGGAAATTTGCGGAATGGGATGCACGAAGCAAGGGTGCTTCACTCTCTGCAACCTCACACTAATCTTGAACATCTCTCTATCTCGTACTATGTTGGTCCAAGATTCCCCTCATGGTTAGATGGTCCCTCTTATTCAAAGATAATTTCTTTATGCTTACAGGATTGTCCTAACGTCACATCGCTTCCGTCACTTGGACAACTACCTTCACTTAGAGAATTATCTCTTAAAGGTCTACATGCAGTAAGCATGATAGGCCCTAGATTTTATGGAGGTAAAAGCCCTTTTTCATCCTTAACAACTTTGACGTTGGAAGAGATGTTGGCATGGAAGGATTGGTCTCATCCTGTTGGGGGTCGAGAAGAAGATGTCCCGTTCTCTTGTCTTCAGCATCTTGTTGTCCGAAGATGTCATTCGTTGGTCGGGGCATTGCCTGGTCAACTTGATTTTCTCATGAAGCTTGAAATTCATTCATGCCCACAATTGAATAACTCAACTAGTGTGGTCTATCTCCCATCTCTCTGTGAGTTATACCTTAATGATTGTAACAAGGAGATCTTAAAAACCTTGGTCAACCTAACTTCATTGACTGTTCTCAAAATTGAGAATCTTGCGGAGCTTGTTTGCTTTGATAATAGGTTTATGAGCTACTTGGTTAAGCTAAAGGAGCTTTATATAGGACGGTGTGACAAGTTAAACTACTTGTGGCAAGATGGAAATGAAATGCTAAATCTTACTTGCCTCCAGGAATTAACCATCAAAAGCTGTCCTCAGTTCACATCATTAGTGGTGGGAGAAATAGAAATAGAGCTGCCATGCAACCTTGAAAAGATGGAATTGAGTAATTGCGCCAGTTTAGGAAAGCTTCCAAGTAAGATGTACACATTAAGAGATTTGACCGTTCATAATTGTCCAAAAATCATGGGACTAAATATTCCTCAAGATAACCCCAATAGCAATAACCCGATATCTCAACTTAAATATCTTAGCATAAGTAAATGTGATTCTTTGATATCCTTTCTAGTTGACAAGGGTAGACTTGCTTCTCTAAAGAAGCTTACTATTATTGCATGTGAGGGGGTGGAGTCACTTGAAGAGATCATCACAGAATCGCTGAATTATTTGGCTATAAGTACATGTGAGAATTTGGTAAGCATATCACGGTTTCTTCACACGCTATCCCATCTCACTCATTTGGAAATATGGGAGTGTCCAAAATTGGAGATAGAGGACTTCCCTCCCCTTCCCATCACCCTATCGACTCTTCAGCTTACTGATTGTCCAAAGATAAAGTCTCTACCGGACGAGTGGCATCACCTTACGTCCCTTCGGTGGCTAGAAATTGTGAGGTGTGAAAATATCAAATGCTTCCCCGGAGAAGGTTTGCCTCCCAATTTGCAGCGCATTTGGATATCAGGGTGTGAGAATATGAAGCAGCCAATGAGAGAATGGGGCTTACCCTTGCTCACATCCCTCACGCATCTATATATTGACGGGAGCAACATGGGAGGAGAGGGAGAAAAGGTGCGGTTTCCTTCGGGGGACGAGGACAAGGAGGATGCCTGGAGTCTTCTGTGTCCTTCCTCTCTAACCGTTCTTAACATAGAAGGAATGAGGAAGGTGGAAAGACTATCAAGCGGTCTTCGCCACCATCTCTCCTCTCTCGAACTGTTATCGATTGTCGATTGCCCAAAGTTGAGGGACTTGCCAGAGGATGGTCTCCCTCCCTCCCTCCAATCATTCGAGATATATGGATGTGAGAATCTGAAAGATCGATTGTCAAAGCACACCGGCGACTATTGGCCCCTCATCCAAGAGATCCCATGCATCTTCATTGATCATGATTTGATCCGGTGAATTGATTTGTCCATGTATGGTCAGGTTTTCTTAGGGTTTGGGTAAGTTTATGATTTTGAAGGCATCGATTTCCATTCTGCTTCTTCAACTCGATGCTCGATACAAATTCCATACTTTCCCATGAAGAAGCTCCGCATGAATTTCGGGAAATCCAAGAAACCCTTGACATCCGCATCGATTGTGTTCTCAAGTCCGATCAAGTGCAATCGAGCCACTTTCAATTTCATTTGCTAACTGCCGCAATCCATCCCTTCCATCTACGGTCAGATTTCTAGGGTTGGGTAAGTCCTTTCGTCTTGAATGCATCGATTTCGGCTCTCTATTACTTTAGTTCGATGCTTAATACAAATATGATTTTCCTCATTGAGATTTTTCGCATAAATTTCTGAAAAACCAGCCGCTGAAGGTGAAAGATTGACATTTGTAAGGAGAAATGTTCACAGTGCTACCTCTTGATGTATCGATGACATGTCTTGAATTTTGCTTGTGATTCTCAGAAACTCTACTTATTTTTGCGCTTGATCGACTCACCATACAAATTGTGAATGTACATGCACGATCGCATGAGACTCACCGAGAATCATAGCGTTCCGCAATCATATTCCCCTGCATTTTTAGCACTTGTTGTATTTTCTCTTCCCAACATCTGTTTTCTCGTGCCCTTAAGCTCATTCACTATGGTTGTTTTGCATATACCATTGTGATCTATATTGGCAAAATCTCTTGGAAGGATCACTTGCAAATACCATTGTGATCCTATGGAGGTAGGGCTAATTCTGTCAATGCCGTGTGTCATTTCACAATTCGGGGGAAAAAAAGAAAGAAAGACGCTTTTGATTTTATTTGGTGCACTGATGTGTTTGATATTTTCTTCTAGTGAAAACTAAAAGCGTGATTAGTCATGAGGAAGGTGTGATATGATTGTGAAGAAAGGGGATGCGCTTTTTCTTGTTATTGTTTTCGTTAGAATTGAGAATATTCTTTTTGTTGATGATGATCCTTCATAGTATTAAGCAGTTGATCTTGGTCTAAATTCTGGCTCCAAGCTTTCAATACAACTCCAATTCCTGACAACATTGATATTCCATAAATCACCTTCTTTTGGTCTTCATCTCTAGTAGATTAGGAACTAGTACTATAAGCTTGCTAGACATTTTTAGCCAAAATACTTATGCTTGTTTGGTTGAGATTGTAATGATGTGTTGCCTGCCTTTATGTTTGGATTGTCAGCAGTGACCTTTGGGGCAAACCTATCTAGTTCTTTAAAGTATCAATTGTTTATGTATACTCTACTGAGGAATAACATTCCATCATACATGATGTTATTTTATCTGAAAATCCCTTTTATGTGGCATTCTTCCTGCAGGGAGTTTCGGAACAAAAGCTTCGAGCTCACTTGGGTTCCTTTGGTGTAACTGGAAATCTTGCACTTCAACCAATGTATGCCTTGTCCGATACATCTCCTCCATCTCTGCTATTGTTGCAAATGTAAATGTTTTGTTGAAGCAAATTTCATGACGTTGTGAAGCTCTATCAAAGGTTAGTTATAATGTGAATTGCAATTTATTGTGTATTTTCTCCGAGGCTTTTTGGTTGTTATTGCCCATGTAACATGGTGCTTTGACCATATAAATAGGTGGTCAGAAAAGCAAAGTTGCATTTATCAAGATAACTTTCAAGAAACCTGACATGGTTTTGCTTGATGAGCCTTTCAATCATTTGGTACGTTACTCATTTTTCTCCACCTTAACACTTAGATTACTTTTTCAGTTAGTTTGTTATTGTCTTGAACTAATTGAAATTGTTGGAATATGGTTTTTACATTGAAAATACAGTAGAATCAATCAGTGATCACAGCTAAAGGGAGCCTCTATCATCACACATCTAACTTACACTGGAATAGAAACCAATGTAATTGTTCCAACTTGTGAAATATTGCGAATAGAATAGTTATGCTAGCCTGATCAGTGTTTGTATACTAGAAATCTATAATAACAAGTATTTCTGATATCTGTGCCTATAGGCAGTACTTAGATTTGCACATAATTAATGTGGAATTCTCTTTGTTTATAAATGTGGACATTGAGTTCTGCTTTAATGACCATGACTACTAAAGTGTTATCTTTGTAGATTGTTAGTTTCTTGTCTAAGGATAGATGAGTATGATTCTGCGTTTTTTACTATTCCCGGCTGTTGGATTTGGATGCGGTTGAGGTGCTCATCCAAGGTCTGGTCTTGTTCCAAGGAGAAATTCTGATGGTGAGATTGATTTTCTTGCCAAAAAACTTCAATTTGGCCAATAATGAATCGTCTTCACGGTTAATAGCCCTCTTTTCACCTTGTTTTGCAGGTTAGTCATGATGAGCATCTAATAACTGGATGCATGGACGAGCTCTGGGTAGTTTCTCGAGGCAAGGTGGCGCCTTTCCATCATTTTGGATCGGACAATTCATATTTCTTAAAAAAGTATGCAAAAACCTTAGGCAAGAGAAATGTTTCGAACAATAATGATGCCATGTGTGTGTGTGTGTGTCGTATCATTCACCAACCAAATTTTACAAGCGAATCGGCACTCTGGTCTTTGCAGGAGCAATGTCGGGCGTGTCCTTTAGAGCCATCAAGTCCCGATCGTCCCCTTCCAAATAGGAGAAAGGCTCTCAAGAACGCGACAACCGCCCCTCCCACGAGCGTCCTCATGGGCTCTCTGGAGCTCCCGTTCTTGCGCATGCAGAACGTGGCCGCCCCTTTCAACCCCTCCGTGTCATCATCGAGTTTGTCCATCCATGTGGCCTTAATCGTCAGCGACAAAGTGACAAGCAGGTGGTCGGCACTCCTCGAAGAACTCGGCGTGGTTCAAACCCTTCTGCACGCATGCCGGGAAGACCGGCTACTTCTCGTCCTCGCCCAGGCCCAATCCAACGACCGTCACGGGCATTTTCAGGTTAAAAGACTGCGACATAGGTGAGGACGGGTGGTGGCGTCTGGACCTTTTGGCAGCACGTGGCTATGCCGTCGACAGGATTGATGCCGAACAAGGCCGAGAAGGGCAGGGTGAGCGGGGTGGATAATTAGCCGAGGGCAAGCACGAAGGCATCTTTGCCTCTGCAGTTGTGACCGGTGACGTTCGGGCGGACCTAGGGCGGGAGGACCGTAGCGAGGCCCTGGAACAGCTATAATTCATGGTCACCGCTGATCTCATCAGTGCTGTCGCACCCGAAACTGGTGTAAAGCTGTTGCATATCCGAAACTTGTTTTTATAAGTTGAACACATTAGATTAATCTGAAAGATTATGCCTTCTTTGGTGTCTATCCAGGCAAAGAAGGCGTATTGTATGACAGACACCTCATTACAACGATATATGATGTAACCGACTAATCAAAATTGAGATGTATACATATATGATGCCAAGTATGATGAGATTCATAACATATAATCATCATGATTGATTGGGATATCACCAAATGATTTATTATTTACACGAAGTTTACTCTTTCTTCTTGATAAAGGGGACGTAAACTGAATTCAATATCAAAGAGACGCTCGATTACCTCTTGGAGATTGACTCCTGTCGTTAAGCTCACATCTACGGTAGTACTTGCGATACGCCATAAGATATGGAAACATTGATTGGGTTGTGACGATCCAGGAACTTTGGCCTCTCCCGATTTAGATCTGGGTCATATATATGGTGAATGAGTGGATTGTGTCCGGCATAAGTTTTATATAAATGTGGATCAAATTGACCCACTAATTTATATTCACTCATTTTGTTTGAATAGAAAACACGCATTTTATACTCGACCCAATTTATACCTTAATCGAACCCAACATACTCAGATAATCCACTTGAGTGCATTGATTAAATCACTACAACTGGTACTTCACATCTACTAGTGTTAATGCCTTAATGCCTTTGTTGAACCTCTTTGATGTCGTGAAAAAATTTAGATAACTTGAAAATAATATTTTTCAAAATCTAGCAAATTAATAAATCAAATCTATAACTTCATCAACTTATTATTAATTTAAAATAATCAACAAAATTAGAGCATGAGCAAGAGGATGCTAAAATTCAAATTCATGACAACCGCCAAATGGTGATTGCCCGATGCTCCTTCCCTCCCCGCGTGAGGTCATTGCCTTCCTAAAGCGACCATCTCACTTGAGTTGCGACCATCACGTAGTCGCTTGCCTTGGTTCTCTCTAGTTGGGACACGATCAGTTGTTGCCGAATGGGATCAGGCATCGGTCTCTTGCCATCTCAGGCGAAGTTGATGCGGTAGTCACCGTCCTTAGGAGGCAGCGAACGCCACTAGCGTAGTTTGTACTCCATAAAATTGAGGTTTTTCATCGGACCCAGATTTTCCCTAATTTTCCCGCCACGGCCAAGTTATAACAAATTGTAAGTCAAACGCACAGAGCCAATTGGGAATTGTTGGTGTCGAGTGGAGCTAACATCCTCACTTGCTTTTGACCGGCGGCTGTGTACAACTGTTGCAAATTGGCTCAACTCCAATTTGATATCTGTCCTTGTCTTTGATTCTCAAAGTACTGTATGCATCGCATTTTGTCTCAAAATAACTCTTGTGCTTGCTATAGTTTGGCAAAATAAAGACTAAACAATCATTCCTCGTGGATGATGCGTATCTCATATGCCCTAACACCATCTCATTTCTGGTTCATTCATTTTTTATTCATTCATTTCGTATTTTTATGGTCTGGTGTTTTTATATAATGATTGATTTATTTCTACATTTTTATCTTTATATTTTTTTTCTCTAAATGTGTTCTCTCTTTTTTTTTTTTTCATCTCAGGCTGAGTAATGCAAACCAATTGAAAATGAATTTAGAATAAGGCACGAAATCAACCCCAACCTAATTCAAACCTAGAAATTTTAAGCCAATCCGATTCGGGCATTAACAATTAGATCGATCTAATTTAGTTCATAGAATTTTCGCTCACCTTGAGTAGAATCTTAAACAAACAAAGCTTTTAATCACCTTAAAGTCAACTCTTTTTTTATTAAAAACAAAACTAGTTTGTTAAAAAAAATGAAGCCCATGAACTTACCTTGTAACCACTTGATAGGTGAAACTAGAAAGAAAATTCTAGTAACTCAATTGGATTGGCTTGAACTGAAGGTTAGTTGTGAGGAGATTTAAAGGAAAAATTGAATTTAAAGTTAGCAGAGACTAGTTGTAACTTCGCTTTATTTTTGTGAGATATTGGAAGGCCAAACATATATAGATTTGATTGTGTGAAGGTGGTGATGCCTCAGCCAAGAGGAGCAAATGGGGATGATTTTTCTTTTTTTCGAAAATTGTCTCAAACTGTTTATTTTGGATCCGACAGTTCGCATGTTTGCTCACTAATTACATAAAAACCTTGGGCAAGCAAGAAGAATGTTTCAAACGATTATGAAGCCACACAAAGATTCAGTAGCTTGTCCAGCTCTGAAGCGACAAAACGCATGGACCGACAACAATTCCAAGAAATATCTTCACCAACCACGAGCCAACCTCAACCGTGATCTGCAGAGGAGCAATGTCAGGCGAGGGCAAGCTTGGCGAGGCTTGAGCGGACCTGGGACGGTAGGAGCGCAGGGAGGCACTGGACAGCTAGCTCATGGATGCTGCAACGTAGACATCAACAGTGATGTTTGTCTTGTTTTGACGAGTAGAATACACGTGATGTAGCTGATTAATCAAAATTAAGATAAATACATACATGAAATCAAGTATGATAAGATTTATAATAAACATAAAACAGTGATTGGTGGGGATAATACTCCACGTCGTCACTACCACGTAATATATTCATTAAAGTCTAGGTCATGTATACATGGCAGACGAGTAGATCGTATCGAGTATAAGTTATACATGAAAGTAAACCAAATTGACTCGTTCACTCATTTTCACTCATTTCCATTAAGTATAAATATGCTATTCACACCCAACCCAATTCATGCCTAGTCCAACCCAACCTACTCAAATAAACCTTATCTTAGGGTGCATTGATGAGCCCACCCAGATCTTAGTCTCCGGGCCTGTGCAAGAGAGGCGATATGTGGGCTATAAGCAGGCAGTTAAACCCACGTATATGAAGGATCACTCCATGATCCCGTAGCACTGAAAATTTAGGGACAATGTTTCGAAGAAAATAAATTGTTAAGAAAATATTTTTCTGAAAATATTTTTTATACTGTTTAAAATATTTAATCAAAAAAATGTTTTTATTATTGACGATAATTTATGTCTAACTTATTCCGTGGACAATGAAAATATTTTTCGTTTATTTATTTTAGTAAACAATATAAGCGATCATTTAAAAAAATATATTTTTCAAATTATTCATTGTCTATGAACAATTAAAGAGAAGAGCGTAGTGACTACTTTGAAAAAGGAGAATAAAAGATGAACACAAAAAAATAGAAAAAGAAGATGCAAAAGAAAAACATTATTTGTTAGATGCAAAAGAAAAAAATTATTTGTTCTTATACGGAAAAAATAAAATGACGCCAAGGTCTATGTCATCATTTGATCTATCATGTAAACCATCTTAGCAAAAATCAAATGACTTAATATTCAACTTAATGGAAGCAAGACATTGATTGCGATTCAAAAAGTTGAGATACTCAATTAATGATAAAAAAAGTTTAGACACTTGATCACAAAATGGATAAAAGTTCAATACTGTAGGGTTGATATCACAAAAAACTCAAAACTAATAAACATGTGATAAATTTACCTTAAATCAATTTTTTAATTACTAGAAATCCCAAACAAGTACATCAATAACAAAATTTTTTTATCATAAGTGTATCAATTTGAGATTTGTCAAGATTATAAATTAATTTGAGGTAAATTTATTATAAATAAACTAATTTGAAAATTTTGGTGGTATTAACACGTAATGATAACGTCATTACTCTCATATTTTCTGTGCATTATCTTTAGGAGGGACCCCTCCAATTGTTACCAACTCTCCAACACTCTCGGCCGTTCATTTGGGATTGGACAGTTCGCATACTTCTTCACTGATTACACAAAGCAAGAAGAACGTTTCAAACAGTTATGATGCCCCCACAAAGCCATCGGTAGCTTGTCCAGCTCCGAAAAAGACAAAACACATCGACTGACAGTTCCAAGAAAATCTTCGCCAACCAATTTTTCACAGGCGAGCCTCGACCGTGATCTGCACGGGAGCAATGTCGGGCGTGTCCTGCAAGGCCATCAGGTCTCGATCGTCACCTCCCAAGTAGGCCCTCAAGAACGCCACCGCCGCCCCGCCCACGAACCTCCTCATGGGCTCCCTCGAGCTCCCGTTCTCGCACATGCAGTACGAGACCACCCCTCTTATCCCCTTGGTGTCGTCGTCCAGCATGTCCATGTGGCCGTAGTCTTTCGCGACGAAGTGCCAGGCAGGCGACCGGCACTCCTCGAAGAACGCCGCGTGGTTCAACCCCTTCGGCGCGCACGCCGGGAAGACCTTGTACTTCTTGTCCTCGCCCAGGCCCGACCCGACGACCATCACGGGCATATTCAGGTCGAAGGACTGTGCGACTTTGGTGAGGACGGGTGGTTTGGTCTGGAATTTACAGCAGCACGAGGCCGTGCCGTCGACGGGATCGATGCCGAGCAAGGCCGAGAAGGACAGGGCGAGCGGGGTCGATGATTTGCCGAGGGCGAGGGCGAAGGCGCCTTTGCCTCCGCGGCTGTGGCCGGCGAGGACGAGCTTGGCGAGGTTCGCGCTGACCTGGGAGGGGAGGACGGCGGCGAGGCCTTGGGACAGCCAGTTCGTGGTTGCCGCTGCAGCATTGATATCATCGGTGCTGTCACTCGCGGCACACGTGTAAAGCTGTTGAAGATGAGAAACTTGTTTTGATGATTCAAAAACAATAGGGTTTTTCAGATTATGCATTTTTTGGTGTTCATCTTGTTATGGAGATATATTATGCGAAGGACACATCGCATGACAGTAACACGTAATATAACCGATTAATCAAAATTGACATGCATACACACACGATGTCGAGTATGATGAAATTCATAACACACAAATAATCATATTATTGGTCGGGTTATACACAACATCATCACTGTCGATTCCATATACAAATTACTATCTCCAATTCTAGATTTGGGTTATGTGTATGTGACAAATAAGTGGATTGTCTCAAGCATAAGTTATATATGAATGTAGATCAAATTGACCCGCTAACTCATATGTGCTCACTTCCATTAAATAAATAACATGCTTTTCAAGCCTTACTCAATTTAGACCTAATCTAACCCTACCCACTATGCTTTTACAGCACCACTTTGGTGCCGTGAAAATTTTAGAAAGCTCTAACAGAGAAATATTTCAAAAAACTTAGCATATTAATAAATTAAATCTAAAACTTCATCTATTTAGTATTAATTAAAATAGTCCAGAAAATTAAAATAAGAGCAAGAAGTTTATCAAGAAAAAGCAAGAAATATATATAAATATATATATATATAAGACAAAATATGCTAAAATTCAAATTCATGACAACCGTTAAACGGTGATTGCTAGATGCTCCTTCCCTTTCTAGTTATTTGTCCAAGATGATGATGGGGTGTTTCATCGGTCTCTTGCTATCTCGGATAAAGTCGACGCAATAGTCACTCTCCATAGAGACGATGAACATCACCAATGTAGTTTGCACTCCATAAGATAAGATTTTTAGACCCAAGTTCCCCCTAATTTATACTTTTGAACTTATAATTTCCAAATGTACTTTTATTTAATTTCATCTCAAGCTTAGTAGCATGGACCAACAGAAAATGAAATTCAGAATCAGGCTGAAAACAACCCCGACCTAATTCCAACCCAGATATTCCAAGCCAATCCAGTTTTGGTATTTCGACTTTCTGAGCTTTTTTTTCTTTTGGCACCCTTATGGTCTAAGGTAGACTCCTCTTTCTCTATAAATAATCATAATAATTTGAAATTTTCACCTGTTGCTCATGTGAACTGGACCACTTCTACCACTGGACAAGATACTTCCAAGAAAGGACGAGCTTTGTGACTTTGTCCAGGCTTTAATCATTTTGTACCACGTCCTATTCAGGCGGGGCGGGCCTCAGTGCCGTGTTGAGGCCCCACCAATCCATTTGATCAGCTTTGATCACAGCCACCCATAAAGCTTTCTTTCTCTCTTTTAAATTTTGAAAATATTTAGACCTTTTTATGTGTATTTAAATTGTTTTGAGATACTAACAATAAGTTAATTGCTTGGCATGAATATTGATTTTCATGAGTATCAGATAGTTATTTACTTTTTGGTGATTGATTTATGACTATACTTGAGAGCTGAGCACATGATATGGTATTATAATAAATAAATGTGCATTATATCATATCACAATTGGTATTATGATTGATATAATGAATTATATAAAAATGTTAGCATTGTCTAGTATTTATAGAAATTAAGATATTTGTTATATCATGATTAATACAATCTTTAATCATGAAAGTTTAATGGTAGACAACTACCATTGTGTTAATATTTTAATAAATAATGAGGTATTAGCATAATTTGACACATCACTTAGTAGATCAATTTTGTAAACTAATTTTAGTAAGTCTAGTATTTTCCATCTTTCACTGGTATGCCAATCTTAATTGTCAACATATTCATCTTATTTAGTTGGATGAATGGTGGAATGGATAGAATATACTATATGAGGATGCAGATATACTCGCAATATTATGTCAGATGACATAGAAAAGATATAGGATTTGTTTGACAATCATGTCGGAAAACTAAAACCTCATGCACAATATATTATTGATTGCATTTGACAACTTCTAATTACACGTAATGTAATTAATTATTTTATGTAAAAAAATCATCTAATATGCTATGTAAGGAAGGATTTACTTAGTTAAGTCACAAAATGTTCAATGGGACAATAACACTGTTAAAACCTTTAATTTTAGAGAGAGAGAGAGAGAGAGAATCTACCTGAGGAGCAACCATGATATAGCCATGAGAAGAAACATGTTGGATGAGCTGCGAGTAGAAGGAAGTTTCCATCATATAACCATGGAGAAGCACCATAACAGGGAATTCTCCGGCAACTTCAGCCGGAGATCCGATCAGAAGAGGCTTTGGAGGCGGATTCACGAGACCGGAAGACGATGTGTCTACCGATATAAGCACAGTCTTGTACTTTCCAGACAAAAACACGTCGGTAGTCGCTGTTGAAGCGGCCATGGCTGAAATCTCCGGTAATAGCTTCTAAATTCCTGTGTGAATTTGTAGTGATAAGTTTCGCCATATGATGCATGTATTTATAAATAGTCAATTCTGAGGACAGACTCAAGGATTTTGTGGACATAAAATGGCCTCTTTTAAACATGACTTAAATGAAACACGTGAGGCTTGAAACGCAGACAAATTAAAGCCATCACCATGGGACCATTTATCCACCTAACCGGCCATATCAGGCGGAAGAGAGAATTTTACTGTCGATGAAATAAATTTGGAAATTTTTGCCAAAAGAAATAAATTTGGAACTTGTAACTAATTGATTAAGTTGCCAATATATAATTCACTTACTTTGATTTATGACAGACTTCATGATTTGGTCCGGAGAAAAGGACTATGGCTGAAGTTGGGCAACGATGGAAATTCAAAAGTTAAGTTGATACTGAATGATAACTAGATTAAGGGGGAACGGACCTAACACTAAACTTACACTTGAGCGGGAGATGGTTGATATACACATGAGAGTTATGTTGAAAAAGTCCCACATCAAATAATTGTGTGACGTGAAGTAGTTAATGTATATTTAAGTTGGTTCATAACTTATTAGTTTAAGTTTTTTAATGAAAGTGGGTTCACAGGCCTGGACTTGAGCTCCCGATCTCTCCTAGACAGTAGCACTTCTGCTACTTTGGTAATGCAGGCTTGAGTGCCTCGGTGCCCCTAGTGAGCACACTAAAGTGAGAGCAGAGATGAGAGACATAAGACAGATATTTAGTGGGGGGGAGAGGGAGGAGGACCGGTGGAGGTTGACGTTGGCACATGGCGAGAGGAGCTGGGATAGTGCCACCTTTTTTTTCCAACAGAACTCCAATACTTTTTAACTTGTCTAATTTATTCCTTGAACTTGCATAACTATTGTTATTAATCAAGTCCCTCCTACTCTAAATCTAGTTTATTGGAGCTCAACTATCTATTGAAGTATCGATACCAAGAAGGCGTCTAATATTGAAAACTCGAGTGCAATACTTATGTCGAGACATCTAATAGCACCAGGTTCTGTGGGCATAAGTAAATTCGGACCCAACAGACGTACAATCCCAATTAATAGGATTTGGAGTCAAACACTTGCTTAGAGAAGGTATGCAAATTCAAAGATTCGATTATGCAAATTAATTGAAATAGTCTAATGGAAATAATATAATGCACAATCTCATGAACTAAAAGTAAGACTTTTCACCATGAAAAAACTTATCTAAAACAACGAAGGCGTGTCGACGAGACATTTTAACATTCTTCAATTGAGTGGATCCTAGCAGGGCAGGAGTATTATAACATATCTTTCTCAAGGGAATAAGTAGCATCTTTTATGCACACGTGTTATGAGTGTTTGAAAAATTGATATTCGCAAGTTAACCAAAATCACTTTTGTTATGAAATATTTGAATAATTACTTTTTAAAGAAGTTATTGGTGAAACTGCACTGTGTCCACCGAAATTGTATATGTTGAAATTTTAATAAGGAATCACGTTAGAGATAAAAATAGAATTATTACCTTAGGCGTTTACCCATGGGTATAACAATTGTAAATCAGTATTTGCGGATATTTTCCGAGTCACGTTTTTTCCATTCCTCATTTAGCTTTGACCCTCCCATTTATAGTGTATTGACTATATTACCCCTTGTTTTTCCATATTGTACTCGCAAAGAGTCAAAATTCGAGGCAAGAGATCTTTTTTATTTGTTTCTTCTTCTTCTTCTTTTTCACTTTCCTATTTCATCTCGGTGATTTTGTTAATTAGGGACTCTTGGATCTCATGATGTCGGCATCTCTGGTGATGGTTCCTTAATGAGAGTGTCAAGCTCTTTATCATCCTAGGTGACTAGTTATAGATGCATCAAAATATTCCTCTTTACATTCAGATCTTTGCTCACGTTTTCCATGGGCTCGAGCACCCGGATCATCCTATTCCAATTCTCAAAAATCACCACAAGAATGTTGGATATATTATTAATATAGTCCAAAATAATATGTTCACATACAAGCCCAATAGGTAAAAGCATGGTTATTTGGGTCCATATGGGCCGGAGCCCAATAACGTGCATATAAAAACTCTAGGGTTTCCTACGCCTAAAATATCTTGTTGGAAAGATTCCAAACTTGACGTCTCTTGGTGTAATACTTCAAGCAACCACTTCTTCTCTCTCAAACCTATTACCTCCAACAAAGAATTAAAGTATCGTCATGGAGAATTACATCTCAAGGAAGATCGTGCTGGCATAGGGTGGTTCTACAAGACATGCCGAGGGTTTGTGAGGAGCAATGGTGAGGAACAAAGTAAGCTCGTGAGGCTTTGTGAGATCACCCAATTGTTAATGTGCATAGAGGTGTTGAAGGAGGAAGATGAAGAAGCGCCGGCAATACGCTTCAACATAAGAGAGAACAAGAAGAAGGAAAGTAGAAGAAAAAGAATAAATAAATTCAAAAAAGGACCCCCACATTTGAGGCTATGTGGGGTGCAACATTCAAAGGAAGAAAAAGTGATGGGTAATATGGTTAATACACTGTAAAATGGAGAGTTTAAGACGTATGAAGGCAATGGGGATTACACAGAAAATAACAGGACGAACCAATACAGGAACTAAACTAATAGCCCAAGCAAACAAAAGTCAAGACAAAATGACCTAGCAAAGTCAGCAACAACCCCCGGCCATCGAGCTCGCCAAGATCACGATGCCCCCAAGCTTTGATGAGCATGGAGGAGGAGATTTGGAGATGAGGTGCGCTTTGCATGGAGCGGCCGATGACAGTTCGACGGCAACGGTCACCTCAGCAATAGACGATCTTCGCGGGGGTGCCTGCTCCATGCTTGAAGAAGATGAAGTGGAACGGGACAGCGAGGATGAACGAACAGGGCTTGAAAT
Organism: Eucalyptus grandis; assembly: GCF_016545825.1. Taxonomy (NCBI): domain Eukaryota; kingdom Viridiplantae; phylum Streptophyta; class Magnoliopsida; order Myrtales; family Myrtaceae; genus Eucalyptus; species Eucalyptus grandis. The sequence continues at coordinate 13,416,153 of NC_052613.1, forward strand.
TTTCCCTTCCTCTTCCATAGAAGAAGGAAATAGATGAATAAAAAGTAAGAAAATTCAGAAAAACAGCATTGCTTCGGGTAAAGTTGTTTATACTAAGGGTGTGTTTGGGAAAGATAGTTTTTTTAGGCCAAATAAAGTGTGTTTGGCAAATTTTTATTGAACCCCATTTTCCAAATGCAAGCCTTCTAAAGTAGCTGAGAGGACACCTTGAGCCATTGCCTTCTGGGCATGCTGAGCGACTGCTCATCTTCTTCTTCTCCATTGAAGAGGACTGGCATAACTACAAGTGGTCGCCGACGAAGGGCAGATAGTCGCTAGCGAAGGGCAAGTAGTCGGGTGACCCTAGTGACTGTTGTGGTGACCAAATCTATTGCGCAACCTCCATGAAGGGCTACCTAAGGTCGCGCGACCAGATAGCCCTCACCAAGTTCACTCGACTTCTGGCAACCTAGATCTGGGTCATAGCAAGGTCACGCGACCTCTGGCGACCTAGTGCGATCTCGCCGCAACCCAAATCTAGGTCACCGAAAGTCGTGCGACCTCATTGAGCGCGACTCAAATCTGGGTCGCTAGGTCGCCGGTTGCGCAACCTACCTCTAGTGACCCAAGCAACCTAGATTTAGGTCGAGCAAGGTTACGCGGAGATCGCGGCTGCTTGGTCACCCCCTCATCGAAGGTCACTCGAACCCAAGCAGCCCTCGCCAGTGGTCTTTGGGGGCTGTGTGAGGTCTTGCAACCTCATAGGTCAGCCACCAGTGACAGATTTCAATCGCCCCTGGCCGGCAAACTTTTTTATTTTTCTTTTGATGAATTTTTTTTAATCACAAAAGTCTTTTATAAATATAATCTCTCCAAGCGTTATTTTACTTAAAGGTACTTCACAATAGATTTTTAAATTACAATTTAATAAACACAATTTACATTTTGAAAAATTCCTTTAACTTAAAGCCATTTGTATTTTTTCAAAGGTTTTTCCCAAAAGTCTAACCAAACGCACCCTAAATACTTGGCCATAAAAGGTAGGGTCAGTAAAAGGTAAGGTAGTCGACGGTGACTGCATAATCATGTCAAAAACCTTAGGCTAAACTTGGCTGAGAACAAGAAGTTTTGATTTTATTTTTACTCAGAAGTTTTGGACTAAATTAATTCGATTAAAAAATTCAAAACTAAAAAAATCCGTATAATAAATTTACAACCGAATTTACAATGTTTCTTGCAATAAACACAACCGTTCAACATGCGTGTTGGAATTCAAGTCGGCGGAAGACAACTTACCTTTATCCAATGTGCAAACAACAATTAGCCCCGAAACGAACGTTGGATTGCGGATGAATCACAAACAAAAATACTTCACTTTGGTCTGAATGCGATCACGAGGAAAGCACCCGATTTCCACAGCGTAAATGCCGGTTGTTCTTTGTAAAAGTGAAAATGGAATGCCTTCTTCTTTAATGGAAAGGGAGAGAAATTTTGGTGCGAATGATTTGCCAACCGGTGCCAATGGTTGTCTACAAAAGACTTATATACGACACCCTTCATACCTTGTTGAAAGTTATATTCTCATCGTAACGTATCAAGTCGATACGATACGATCCAATCGCACCCCATCATGGATGTACTAGCTAAAGTACAACAATCCGCTTAACCTCCAACTAGCCCACTTGGAATCTCATCTACATTAGAATCTGAAGAATGTCACCATAAGTTGGAAGCAACATATTGGGGCAAGAGCAAGTCTCTGCTCGATGCTCGCTTGGCTTGTTACTCCCTACTTGATGCTCGACGCTCACCCCATTCGACACTCATCACCCGCCTCTCTTAGCTAACCTCGCTCGTCACTGAATCCATAGGGTCGGTCTGGTTCTCGCTTGCCTTTTCAGAGAGTACAAAAAAATGAAACAAAAAATTATCGGTTGGTCTTAAGTTGACCCTAGAATCGGACTAAACCCATTGGGTCGATCTGGTCCTCGATTGCCTTTTTAGATGTACAAAAGATGAAATAAATAAATTATCGGTTGGTCTCGGGTTGATTGTGGAACCGAACTGAACCCATTGGGTTGATCCAGTCCTTGGTTCCAAGCTCAATAAGGTCAATCCTCGGTCCCAAGAATTGAAGACTAACACTATGTGGGTTGATCCTAGGGTTAGGGGGTGAGTCGGCCCAACCCGGATCATGCTCACCCTAATTTTGTCTCAAAATAACTCTTGTGCTCGCTATAGTTTGGCAAAATAAAAACTAAACAATCATGACTTGTGGGATGATGCGTATCTCATATGCCCTAACACCATCTCATTTTGGCTCATTTATATTTGATCATTCATTTCGTATTTTTATGGTCTGGTGTCTTTATATAATGATCGATTTATTTCTACATGTTTTATCTTTATATTTTTTTCTCTAAATGTGCTCTTTTTTTTCTTTTCATCTCAGGATGAGTAATGCAGACCGATCCAAAATGAAATTTAGAATAAGGCATGAAATCAACCCCAACCTAATTCAAACCTAGAAATTTTGAGCCAATCCGGTTTGGGGATTAACAAGTAGATCGATCTAATTTAGTTCATAGAATTTTCGCTCGCCTTGAGTAGAATCTTAAACAAACAAAGCTTTTAATCACCTTAAAGGCAACTCTTTTTCATTAAAAACAAAACCAATTTGTTAAAAAAAAAAATGAAGCCCGTGAACTTACCTTGTAACCACTTGATAGGTGAAACTAAAAAGAAAATTCTAGTAACTCAATTGGATTGGCTTGAAGGTCAGTTGCGAGGAGATTTAAAGGAAAGAATTTGAATTTAAAGTTAGTAGAGACTACTTGTAACTTTGCTTTATTTTTGCGAGATATTGGAAGGCCAAACATATATAGATTTGATTGTGTGAAGGTGGTGATACCTCGGCCAAGAGGAGCAAATGGGGTTGATTTTTTTTTTTTCGAAAATTGTCTCAAACTGTTTATTTTGGATCCGACAGTTCGCATATTTGCTCACTAATTACATAAAAACCCTAGGAAAGCAAGAAGAATGTTTCAAACAATTATGAAGCCACACAAAGATTCAGTAGCTTGTCCAGCTCTGAAACGACAAAACGCATGGACCGACAACAGTTCCAAGAAAAATCTTCACCAACCAATTTCGCAAGCCAACCTCAACCGTGATCTGCAGAGGAGCAATGTCAGGCGAGGATGAGCTTGGCGAGGTTTGAGCGGACCTGGGGCGAGAGGAGCGTTGGGAGGCATTGCACAGCTAGTTCATGGATGCCGCGACGTTGACGTCACCAATGGTGTCTATCTTGTATTGACGAGTCGAATACATATGATGTTACTGATTAATCAAAATTGAGACATATACATACATGAAATTGAGTATGATAAGATTTATAACACACATAAAAATGGTGACTGATGGAGATAATACTCCACGTCATCACTGCCATGTAATATATTCATTAAAGTCTAGGTCATGTATACGTGGCTGACGAGTAGATCGTACCGAGCATAAGTTATACATGAAACCAAAAAAAAAAAGTAAACCAAATTGAATCGCTCACTCATTTTCACTCATTTCCATTGAGTACAAATATGCTATTCACACCCAACCCAATTCATGCCTAGTCCAACCCAACCTACTCAAATAACCCTTTATCTTAGGGTGCATTGATGAGCCCACCACGACGGCCCACCCATATCTTAGTCTCCGGGCCTGTGCAAGAGAGGCGAGACGTGGGCTATAAGCAGGCAGTTAATCCCACGTCTATGAAGGGTCACTCCATGATCCCATAGCACTGAAAATTTAGGGACAATGTTTCAAGAAAATAAATTGTTAGGAAAATATTTTTCTGAAAATATTGTTTATATCGTTTAAAGTATTTAATAGAAAAATATTTTTATTGTCGATGATGATTTATGTCTAATTTATTTCGTGGACGATGAAAATTTATTTTGATAAACAATATAATCGATGATTTATAAATAAATGATTACACAAAAACCTTGGGCAAGCATGAAGGACATTTCAAACAGTTATGATGCCCCCCACAAAGCGTTCGGTGGCTTGTCCAGCTCCAAAGAAGACAAAACACATCAACCGACAGTTCCCAGAAAATCTTCACCCGACCAATTTTTCACAGGCAAGCCTCAACCGTGATCTGCACGGGAGCAATGTCGGGCGTGTCCTGCAAGGCCATGAGATCTCGATCGTCACCTCCCAAGTAGGCCCTCAAGAACGCCACCGCCGCCCCTCCCACGAACCTCCTCATGGGCTCCCTCGAGCTCCCGCTCTCGCACGTGCACGTGAGCGCCACTCCTATCCCATTGGTGACGTCATCCACCATGTCCATGTGGCCGTAGTCTTTCGCGACGAAGTGCCAAGCAGGCGACCGGCACTTCTCGTAAAACTTCACGTGGTTCAGCCCCTTCGGCGCGCACGCCGGGAAGAACTTGTACTTCTTGTCCTCTCCCAGGCCCGACCCGACGACCATCACGGGCATGTTCAGGTCGAAGGACTGTGGGCCTTCGGTGAGGACGGGTGGTTTGGTCTGGAATTTACAGCAGCACAAGGCCAAGCCGTCGACGGGATCGATGCCGAGCAAGGCCGAGAAGGACAGGGTGAGCGGCGTCCATGATTTGCCGAGGGCGAGGGCAAAGGCGTCTTTGCCTCCACGGCTGTGGCCAGCGAGGACGAGCTTGGCGAGGTTCGCGCTGACCTGGGGCGGGAGGGCGGCGGCGAGGCCTTGGGACAGCCAGTTCGTGGTCTCGGCTGCAGCGTTGATATCATCGGTGCTGTCACACCCGGCACACTTGTAAAGCTGTTGAAGACGAGAAACTTGTTTTGATGAGTCAAAAACATTAGGGTTTTTTAGATTATGCATCTTTTGATGTTTATCTTGTTATGGAGATATATTATGTGAAGGACACACCACGTGACAGTGACATGTGATATAACCGATTAATCAAAATTGACATGCATACACACATCATGCCGAGTATGATGAAATTCATAGCACACAAATAATCATATCATTGATCGGGTTATACACAATGTCTTCACTGTCGATTCCATATACAAATTACTTTCTCTGATTCTAAGTTTGGGTCATGTGCATGTGGCAAATAAGTGGATTGCCTCAAGCATAAGTTATATGTGAATGCATATCAAATTGACCCGCTAACTCATATGCGCTCATTTCCATTAAATAAATAACATGCATTTCAAACCTTACCCAATTCAGACCTAATCTAAACCTACCCACTATGCTTTTACAGCACCACCTTGGTGTCGTGAAAATTTTAGAAAGCTCTAACAAAGAAATATTTCAAAAAACTTAGCATATTAATAAATTAAATCTAAAACTTCATCTATTTAGTATTAATTAAAATAGTCCAAAAAATTAAAATAAGAGCAATATGCTCAAATTCAAATTCACGGCAACCGTTAAACGGTGATTGCTAGATGCTCCCTCCCTTTCTATTTGTTTGTCCAAGATGACGACGGGGTGTTTCATCGGTCTCTTGCTATCTCGGACAAAGTCGACGCAATAGTCACTCTCCATAGGGACGACGAACATCACCAATGTAGTTTGCACTCCATAAGATAAGATTTTTAATCTTAGACCCAAGTTCCCCCTAATTTATACTTTTGAATTTATAATTTTCAAATGTACTTTTTCTTAATTTCGTCTCAAGCTTAGTAACATGGACCAACCGAAAATGAAATTCAGAATCAGGCTGAAACCAACCCTGACCTAATTCCAACCCAGATATTCCAAGCCAATCCGGTCTTGGTATTTCAACTTTCTGAGCTTTTTTTTTTTTTTTGGCGCCCTTATGGTCTAAGGTGGACTCCTTTTTCTCTATAAATAATCATAATAATTTGAAATTTTCACCTATTACTCATTTGAACTGGACCACTTCTACCACTGGACAAGATACTCATTTGAACTGGACCACTTCTACCACTGGACAAGATACTTCCAAGAAAGGACGAGCTTTGTCCAGGCTTTAATCATTTTGTACCACGTACTATGCAGGCGGGCTGGGCCTCAGGCCCCGTTTGGTTCAACTTTGGGGAAATGAAAAGTCATTTCCCAAGTACCTTTGAGAGAATGAGCATTTTGGGAAGGGAGTTGTGTTTGGAAACCAATTTTTTGTGCATGTTTTGCAAAGCTATTTCAAAGTAAAAAGAAAAAAAAAAAAAAAAGAAAAGGGAGGAGGAGATCGCGTGGTGAGGGGAAAATTGTGGGGGAGCAGCTGGCGGTGGTGAGGAGGTGGCTGGCGGCGGCGGCGGCGACGGCGACGGCGATGGCGGGGGAGGGAGGCGTCGACCTCAGGTGTTGCGCAACCCAGCCGCTTGAAGCCACGCAACCTCAGGCGGCGACCCTAGCCTCAAGCGACAACCCAAGCGACGCCGCTTGAGGTCGCGCGGCCTCAGGCAACGCCGCCTGGGTCGTGCCTAAGGTCGAGCGACCCAGGGTGTTGCCTGAGATCGCGAGGCCTCAAGCGCGCGGCCTCAGGCGGCGTCACCTGGATCGCTCAACTCAGGCAACGCCTGAGGTTGCCCGACCTCAAGCCACCTCGCCTAAGGTCGCGCGACCTTAGGCGAGGCTTTCTGGCGGCCGGATCTGGCCCCCGGTGGCCAGATCTGGCCACTCGCGGCTGAGCACCGCCCATCGCGAAGCTTGGCCAAGCAGCAAGTCCATGGAAGTCCAAGGAAGAGCGCCGCCCACCACCATGAAGCTTGACTGAGCAGAAGTCCATGGAAGTCCAAGGAAGAAGATGAACAGTGTTTTGGAGGGCAAAATGGAAAAAAAAATTATCGGTAAGGGCAATATTGGAAAGAAAAAATTCATTAAACCCTAAACTAGCATTCCAAATGCTGGCATTTGGGAAAATGCAAGCTCAAAAGTGTAAACCAAACACCAAATATTTTCCCAGGGCTTGGCTGGCCGCTGAAAGCCCCTGGGAAAGCCGAACCAAACACCCCTCAGTGCCGTGTTGAGGCCCAACCAATCCATGTGATCAGCTTTGATCACAGCCACCCATAAAGCTTTCTTTCTCTCTTTTAAATTTTGAAAATATTTAGACCTTTTTATGTGTATTTAAATTGTTGTAAGATACTAACAATAAGTTAATTGCTTCGCATGAATATTTGATTTTCATGAGTATCAGATAGTTATTTACTTTTTGGTGATTGACTTATGATTATACTTGAGAGCTGAGCACATGATATGGTATTATAATAAATAAATGTGCACTATATCATATCACAATTGGTATTATGATTGATATAATGAATATATAAAAATGTTAGCATTGTCTAGTATTTATAGAAATTAAGACATTCGTCATATCATGATTAATACAATCTTTAACCATGAAATTTTAATGGTAGACAACTACCATTGTGTTAATATTTTAATAAATAATGAGGTATTAGCATAATTTGACACATCACTTAGTAGATCAATTTTGTAAACTAATTTTAGTAAGTCTAGTATTTTCCATCTTTTGCTGGTATGCGACAATTTTAATTGTCAACATATTCATCTTATTTAGTTGGATGAACGGTGGAATGGAAATAATATACTATATGAGGATGCAGATATACTCGCAATATTATGTCAGATGACATAGAAAAGATATAGGATTTGTTTGACAACCATGTCGGAAAACTAAAACCTCATGCACATTATGTTATTGATTGCGTTTGACAACTTCTAATTACACGTAATGTAATCAATTATTTTATGTAAAAAATCATTTAATCCGCTATGTAAGGAAGGATTTAAAGGAAGGATTTACTTAGTTAAGTCACAAAATGTTCAATGGGACAATAACAATGTTAAAACCTTTAATTTTAGAGACAGAAGAGAGAGAGAGAGAGAGAGAGAGAATCTACCTGAGGAGCAACCATGATATAGCCATGAGAAGAAATATGTTGGATGAGCTGCGAGTAGAAGGAAGTTTCCATCAAATAACCATGGAGAAACACCATAACAGGGAATTCTCCGGCAACTTCAGCCGGAGATCCGATCAGAAGAGGCTTTGGAGGTGGATTCGCGAGACCGGAAGACGATGTGTCTATAAGCACAGTCTTGTACTTTCCAGACAAAAACACGTCGGTAGTCGTTGTTGAAGCGGCCATGGCTGAAATCTACGGTAATAGCTTCTATAATTCCTGCGTGAATTTGTAGTGATAAGTTTCGCCATATGATGCACGTATTTATAAATAGTGAATCCTGAGGACAGACTCAAAAGGATTTTGTGGACATAAAACGGCCTCTTTTAAACATGACTTAAATGAAACACGTGAGGCTTGAAACGGAGAAAAATTAATGCCATCACTACGGGACCATCCATCCACCCAACCGCCCATATCAGGCGGAAGAGAGAATATTTTACTATCGATGAAATAAATTTGGAAATTCTTGCCAAAAGAAATAAGTTTGGAACTTGCCAATATATAATTCACTTACTTTGATTTATGACATAGCAATGCAAGCCCGACAACAGACTTCATGATTTGGTCCAGAGAAAAGCACTAGGGCTGAAATTGGGCAATGATGGAAATTCAAAAGTTAAGTTGATGTCGAATGATACCTAAATTAAGGGGGAATGGACCTAACACTGAACTTACACATAAGAGGGAGATGGTTGAGATACACATGAGAATTACGTTGAAAAATTCCCACATCGAATAATTGGTGTGATTTGAAGTGGTTAATGTATATTCAATTTAGCTCATAACTCACTAGTTTAAGCTTTTTAATGAAGGTGGGTTCACAGGTCTGGACTTAGCTCTCGATATCTCCTAGACAGTAGCACTTCTGCTACTTAGGTAATGCAGGCTTGAGTGCCTCGGTGCCCCTAGTGAGCACGCTAAAGTGAGAGCAGAGATGAGAGAGAAACATGAGACAGAGATTTAGTGGAGGAGAGAGGGAGGAGGACCAATGGAGGTTGACGGTGGCACATGGCGAGAGGAGCCTGGGATAAGACAGTGAGAGGAGTAAAGATCAGCGCGACAACGAGCCGGCGGCGGCTTCGTCCTAGTAGAGAAGCTCTTGACATGGAGGTGGTGGCTGGCAGCCTGGCACAGCATGGAAGGTGCTGGTAGAGATTCATTGAGAGTTCGAGCAATTTGAGATGTGTGAGTGCTAGGGCTTCTTAGGCTTTCGAAAAAGGGCATTTCGATTATTTTAGTTGGGGCGAGGTATGTAATCTGTAGCAGAAGAAATAGAGATAAGTTTTGGCTCATGTGATTTCCACACATCAAATAGTTTTAGACACACTCTAAAATTTAAATGGTCCAAATTAGTTCTTACTACAATTTCATTTGTTGATGATAGAGGAAAATACACATTTAACATATATCAATCAATTTAATGATTTTTATCAACCTTGTCTCTTCTTCTTTCATTTTTTAATTCAAACAAATTTCACATGTTCGTTACTTTGTTTTTTTACGAAAGTCATCTAAGATTCAAGTATTTAATAAATTTAACGATCGGGATTCTAATTTAACAGAATATAAATAAAATACATTATTTTCAATTTATCTCTAAAGTTCAATGGATAACAACTCCTTCTAATAGACAATTCTTTAGTTCAAGTTTTTTAAGGGGATTTTTTTTTTTTTTTTTTTTTTTTTTTGGTTAAAGATATGAACTCATTACTATTATAATTTATATTTCAAATTATTAGTTAATAAAAATACCAACAAGGTTCGACTACTTACAAAAATCCTTTACAAAAATCAGCTTAAGCACATTAGTAAGTAGGAGAGAGAAAATGAAGCCTATGTAAGAAACAAACTGGAAAAAATCAAAAGATGATGGACTAAAGTATTGGTTTTTAATTGATACGGATGTCTTGTATTTGTATGATAATGTGCGGTTTTTGCATCTTGATAAATAGCAATTTTCACCCTTTCCAATTCTAATTCTAATAGACAGTTCGACTCAGTAAGGCATGGAGTGTTATAGCCATTTAGGGCGTGTAAACAGCATTTGTCATAGGCAAAAACTTGCGTATGTTTTTAACAAATCCCTTTTGATAAATTCACCTCTCGAGACTATGTCTATATGATGACAATGAGCGGTATCATAACGAGCATGCAATGATTGATTATCCAAACACAGGCCATAAGAATTCGATTTCATAAATCCATCGGTTCAATTTAGTAGCTAAGAAAACACTTTTGGTGTGTTGATTAGGTGCATAGAGTAGAGACAATTTTATTTTCTCTATCACTAGCCCGAGTTTATGCTAAAAAACAAAAACTCAAATTCATGACATAAGTGGTACGATGGGCTAGATTGGACCACATTTTAGGAATTGAGAATTTGCTGGTCCCCCAATGACTTAATTTTTTCAATGTGTCCACCGAAACGGCCACATGGTTTTTAAAGCCCAATCAACGGGACCACATCTTGGGGGAAAAGTATCAAAAATTCTAAATTTATTACATCGATACAAATTCAGTTCTAAATTTTTTTAATTTGATCAATTTAATCATAAACATTTTCACATTGGTACCAATTCAGTCCATCCAATCAATTTAGACCGAAAATCATTGATGTGGACAATGGCCATTCTATATTTTATGGCTGGCATTGACATAGTTAGTTCTAAAATATATTTTTATTATTTGGTGAAGTTTTTATAATTTTTTGTTCTTTCTTTTTTGTTTCTTTCTTTTTTCCTTCATTTTGGGCCAATGAGGGCCACAACCCTCACCAGATCTAGGCATGGATAATTTTGTTGTCTTTATCACTAGCCCGAATTATCAAATTATTAAAAAATTCAAAAATTTAACTAAATATTATTCAAAATGTTCATGTCAACGTCAGCCATGCGCCGATGTCAAACAACCGACGTCCATATTTACAATTTTCAATTTAAATTGGTCCGATAGACTCAATTAATATCAATGTAAAAAGGTTTAAGACCAAATTAATCCAACGGTAAAATTTAAGATTGAATTGATATCAATGTAATAGGTTTAAGACTTATTTTGTATTTTTTCCCCCACATCTTGCTTTGATCAACTTTGCAAAATTGTTGTACAATAGGGAAGAAGAGCTCCAAATTAAAATCCAACAATTGGTTGGAATATATACAAATTAATTAAGAGATCACAATAAGTATCGTAACTTTCTTACAGCAATCACTTAAGTGCTATAACTTCTAAAAAAAAGTTCATTTAAGTACCATAACTTTTCATCGATCACTTAATTGTCAAAAAATTTAAAAATTGTTCACTAATGTACTGGAAATCTTATATGGCATAACACTTGTGGTAAACATTTTTAAAAGTCATGACACTCAAACAATTGATTGAAAAATTATATGGCACCTAAGTGATCGGAAAAAGGTTATGACATTTAAGTAAGCATTGTGCATAAGTTATGGCATTCAAGTGATTGAAAGAAAAAGTTATGGCACTTAAGTAAGCATCGTACAAAGTTATGATATTTGTGGTATCCTTCTTATTGTGGAATGTGTTTGGTTTCAAAAGAGTATTTTGAGAACCATTCAACCCATCGAAGTAGTTGGGAATTTGGAATCTGCTTCTGTTTAAACTTGGTCATCTGAGGAAAAGATGCCATGTCTAATTCTACCAAGAAGTGATGGTCGATGAGATGAAACTCAAACTTTTTTATTCCATTTTTTACTGCTAAAATCTCTTTGAAAGTGGAATGGTAATGCATTTTGGCTTGAGAAAATTTTCCACTTTTGTGAGCACAAAGATGTCTCTTACCATCAATTTCTTCAAAGAGGATGGATGCCCAGTATTCATCACTGGCGTTAGTCTGAAGAATTCTTTTTCCCGTTGATGGTATTTGCAATGGTGGGAGATTCTACATAATCTCCTTAAGCTCGGCGACTGCTTTAGTCTGAGTCTTTCCCCAAGGTAGGGGATTCTTCTTTAGCATAGATTGCAAAGGAATCAGAAGATTTGCAATATTTGGGACAAAATCCCTGAGATAATTGATTATCCCAAGAAATTGCTAAACTTGTTTTGTTGTGAAGTTATCTTCAGAAACTTCAATAATTCTTGAGCAATATGTGGTACTGGATAATATATATATACTTTTGTTAAGGTGCATACTAAGAAATTCAATTTCTGTCTGGGCAATATTCATTTTTCTTTGCGAAAGCATAATGACATGCTTTTTCACGATTTCTGCAAATTGCTCAAGGAGTTGACAGTGTGCCTACTCGTCAGGACTGTAGAGCAAGATGTCATCAATGTATACGGCTGCACTTGATAAGATTGGTTGAAAAATATGACACATGGCCTTTTGGAAAAGGGAGGGTGCTACCTTTAGATCAAAAGGAAGAACTTTCCACTGGAAGTGTTGGTTCGGGATACAGAATCCTGTTTTGGATCTGTCTTCAGGATGGATGCCCAATTGCCAAAATCCGGCTTTGAGGTCAAATTTGGAATAAATGTGGGCCTTGGTTAGACCAGTAAAAAGAGAATCTCTAGATGGTAAAGGGAATTTATCATCTTGGAGGAAAATATTGAGAGGTTGGTAGTTGATTACTAATCTCATTTTTCCCCTATTTTGCTCAGCACGCTTATTGACATAAAAGGCTTCGCAAGTCCATTAAGAATTGGAGATCTCAATAAGACCTTGTTGCAATAATTCTGAGCATTCCTTTTAAGCTAAAGCCAAGTGTTTGGCTTCATTCCCATATGACTCGCCTTGGTTGGATTTATGTTTTCATTCTTTTTAAAGGAAGGCGGACAAAGAACTCTGGATTTTCCCATAGAGGATGGGAACACTTCTAGGCAAATTCTGAATGGGATTCTAAACAAGATTCTAGCAACTTTTGCATGATTGGATCTAGTAGACTCATTTGAATAGAAAAGAGTCTCTGAATATTGACGAACTCAGAGAATTATCTTTATATCTAAGACCTTTTCTAGGAATGATGCGGAGTTGAGAGATTTGAGTCATGATATCCCACCCAATTATCAAGTCTTTATTGGGGAGGCTTGATCCAAAGATCTTTGTAGTTATGAAACACTGAGGAAAGAACTGGACAGTTATTGGAGTGGTTCTAACATTCGTGGAGAAAGTATCTCCCGAAGCAGAATTGAAATATCGGATGTAAGGAGTCCAAAATTCTTCAAGAAGAACTTTGGTGTCCAATATTGAACAACTTGCTCGTGTGTCAATGAGAGCAATAACAATGATGGGTTTGGCAAATTTTGAAGTGAGGATTTTTACAAGGAAATGGGGACAATGAGTTTGGCTTGAAAATATGTCAAGGTTTGGTTCTGGGGATGATAATGATATATGAAAGATATCTTCAGACTCTGAGTCTAATTCAGTCTCACTGGAAGTTTGGTAAGAGGGAATGACACAAAGAGTTTGTTCAGATGGTTCTTCGTCAGCAGAGAATAAAGATTCAATATCATCATTTTCAAGAGAAATACCTATTTCATTCTCAATGTGATGAATTAGACAATTCTAACATTTTCTTGCTTGAGGACAATTTTTGGCAAAATGTCCTTTCCGGTTGTAGATGTAGCAATGGTTTGATTTCTTGTGGCCTTTGCGATCCTTCCTTTTGCATAGGTATCGCCATTTCTTCTTTTTCCGGAAATGTTTGGAGCCATGTTTGGATTTGTTTACCCAAAACTTCTTGTAATGTTTCTTTTTCCGAGAGAAATTCCCACAAGTACCATCACAATCTTGCTTGGAGCATTTGATTTTTAACTTCTGTCGAGAACAAGTTGATTCAAGGCGCCTGTCATCTGTGATGTAGGTACAAACCATCTAGCGTTTTAAGCATAATTCTTCTAGGCATAGATGGACTTCTTGCTGTATTTCTCCCAAGGGAATATCTTGTACTCTTCTTTGTTTTCCAAAAAAAAATCTTTCAACCATCTGGGATAGTTCTTTAGGGATGGAAGTAAGGAAAACATGCTTCAAATTTGGATATGCTCCAATATGATAAAAAAGCTGAAGCATTACTCGATAATGCTTATCAAGATGTTTCTTCTGGAGGGACCAGCATTTTCTTTCGAAAAATTCTCTTCTTTTCATCTTTATGAGATCAGTAGGTTTTCCCACAAAGACATGATACAAGAGAGTGATGGCATGGCCGAAATTAGGTGACATCAGAAAATGAATATGGTCTTGTTATGAAATTGATTGCCACCAAAGTTTGAGACTTCCTGTGAATCTCATAACAAAGTTGTAAAGGACATCATTCATATCATGGTTGGTGATGGACTGAGTATTCAACCAAGTATGAAAGTCTTCAAGTCTTTCTAGCCATTTATGATAAGGAATATCATCGATGGTGAAGAATTATTTTGATGCTATGGACACATGCCTAGCAGGATTGCTTGTCTGACCATTTTCTGGGTCATAATAGTTTGATTCCATTTCATCATCTGGAGGATCAGCCATGAATATTGATGAAGTTATTAGTGCCATAGGGAGAGAATCAACTGTAGGAATCGAGAAAGATGAAGAGGAGGAAAGAGATACTGAATCTGATTCAATCTCAGGAGTAGTATGCTCGGTTGGAAACATAATCTATTTTTCTGGAATGGCAGGATCAGGCTGTTGGGTAGCAGGATCAGGTTCCTTAGTACCCAAATCCTTTAGAAAAGATTCTAATGGATTAGATAACATCATCTGATCTGGCCTTTCTCTGATAACAATCGAACTTGATTCTGTGGGAGGTATTTTTTCTTTTCCTTTGTCCTTGCGGGGCCTTGAGACGATTTCGTATTTCTGCCATATCTGGTTCTCTTCTGTAGGGATCTTCTGGAATAGTGGCAAAAATAGATGTCTGTGGTGGTGGAGGTAAATACTCGGTTCTAACAGAAGGTGCCAATGGATCGAAAGGTCTTAACCTTCCTTCTTCAAGAAGTTGGATTTGCCTCTTAAGCTTTTCTATTTCTGGCTTTGGACTTTCAAGATAATGATACCCAAGATGCTGTCCTGATTCCAAAGCGTGAAGCCTTTTCTGGAATTCGAAAGTATCTTTTTGGTGCTTTCATCATTCCTTCGGAGATCTTGTTGCACATTTCTAATCTTGGAATCAATTGCCTTAAAGGCATTGTTTTGTGCCAACAGAGTCTCTGATTGCCAATTTAGAACGGCTTTAGCAACAAGAGTCTTTCTCTATCTCCCATGTTCATCCACATTAGTGGAGGTTGCTATTTTTGGGGCATGACGATATCTGTTTTGTGGGTCAATGAATTCCTCGGGAGCAGGAAATGATAGTTTAGAATTTTCTTTGGCAAGAGGGGGAAAATCAGCATCATGGAACATGGCAATGGAAGAAGTGGGTGGTGTGTCTGCTGGGGCTTCGAGCGGATAAGAATGCTTCTTAGCCCATTTCAGGATTGGCTTATAAAACAAAGAGAAAGCTTGTTTTTTTTTTAGGAGGAGATGGTGGGGTGATTTTGGCGGATTTAGTGAGGCTTGGGATGTGGTATTGAACTCTGGTGGTAGAGATGGTGCATAAAAACCATGAACTGGTATTTATCACACTCACCAAGAGTATCAACGAAGGGATCTCCGTTTAAGTACCTTTGATACACCTTATCCTTTGGTTTTTTCCGTCGAGGTGGAGGTCTTGCAAGAGGGTCTACCTCATCAGGAGAATTTGTACAGTAAGAATATTGGCAAAAAGGATCCCAAAAACAATTACCATAGTTGTCTTTATAGTAATGGATAGGATATCCATCACCATTGAAGTGTCTAACAAGCTTTTTTGGATCTGGCTCGGAAATTGATTCAGGAACACATGGTTCAATCATGAAGAGGGTCTGGAAGATAGAAGGACTTTCTTCCTTTTCCTTGCCAAATTTGATGGAAACAGTTCCATCTTTTTTTCGTACGAACTCTGAGTCCATAGATTGAAAATGCTTGTTATGCTGATGTAGCTTTTCATAGTTGGTAATCCAAGTCTCTGGAAGGAGCTTGGCCAACGTATCCTTTGGGATATGTTTGGGAACATGGATGCAGGACGCCTGATCATTCTGCATAGAGATGAATAGCGCATCTTCATTACCATTGTCGAAGTTAAGATCAAGAGCATAGTTCTGCACTCGATAAACCATCTGGTAATAAGTACCTTTGATACACCTTATCCTTTGGTTTTTTCCGTCGAGGTGGAGGTCTTGCAAGAGGGTCTACCTCATCAGGAGAATTTGTACAGTAAGAATATTGGCAAAAAGGATCCCAAAAACAATTACCATAGTTGTCTTTATAGTAATGGACAGGATGTCCATCACCATTGAAGTGTCTAACAAGCTTTTTTGGATCTGGCTCGGAAATTGATTCAGGAACACATGGTTCAATCATGAAGAGGGTCTGGAAGATAAAAGGACTTTCTTCCTTTTCCTTGCCAAATTTAATGGAAACAGTTCCATCTTTTTTTTCGTATGAACTCTGAGTCCATAGATTGAAAATGCTTGTTATGTTGATGTAGCTTTTCATAGTTGGTAATCCAAGTCTCTGGAAGGAGCTTGGCCAACGTATCCTTTGGGATCTGTCTAGGAACATGGATGCAGGACGTCTGATCATTCTGCATAGAGATGAATATCGCATCTTCATTACCATTGTCGAAGTTAAGATCAAGAGCATAGTTCTGCACTCGATAAACCATATGGTAATGTAGGGTTACAGTTACAAAGTCAGCAATTTGAGAGGCTCCAGTGAGCTGGACTTGAACTTTCAAAAAAGAGAGTAGCTGGGGGTCTGAAAGAGCAATGTTGAAGTTTGGATACAAAGTCACAAAGACTGTTCCAGCGTTCAAAGTAGTTTGGACAGTACTAATGCAAGCATGCTGGTATTGTAAAAACCCGGTATCCAACAAGGCAATTCTTGCCACAACTGGCAAACCTTTACGACCATGAAAGGTAAGAGCAAGACGAACAACGCCATAATGAACATGAGTGTATCCCTGTTGAGCCCATTGTCTGGGAAACTCTGGGGGGATCTGAAGAGTAACAAAGTACTCTTTTTCAGTAGGAATGGGGTGTTGGTCGAATTTGGAGGACTGGACGTACTCCTTTACTTGCTTTGGGGTTTGGTGAATAAGTTGACGGATGGAGCGGATAGGTGAGAATGATGAGTTTGGTTTAGCAAAAGCGGAGTAAGGGTTCATGAGAGGAAGTTGGGTTTCAGAAATCTTGGTTTCATCACTAAGAGAGACTTCATAAAAATAATCTATCTTAGAAGCATTGAAAACACGAAATTCTGGAGGGGTTGAAGATGAAGAAGAAGGAGCAAGAGAAACGAGTGCTTCAAGGATTTCTGGTTCTGTGGACATGATGTGAAGAGATCTTCTCAGCACTGGATTCACCTATCAAGCGCATGGAATGGATAACCTTAAAAACGAAACCATGGCTCTGATACCATGAATGGACCTAGACTTAGAACCAGGGAATGAGAGTAAATTTCCTACAGGTATGCATCCCACAATGGGCGAACAACTCTCGTTCAAGCCCTACAGGGACAGCCTTTTAGCAGAAAACCACTTAGCCCTTTAGTTCAGAGCCTAGAGACACTCAGAGATGCCAGGATGGAAACGTTTCTAACCTACCCAAGCTGTATTTCTTGAAGGATCCTACCAGGCTGGAGAAGAAGGAGAGTTTAGAAAGCCAAGGAGAGAGTTTTCACAAAACACTTTACTTCACTTCGCAATCAAGTATCATATGAATTGTGCAACTGATTATACACATGAGAATTACATTGAAAAAGTCCCACATCGAATAATTGGTGTGATGTGAAGTGGTTAATGTATATTCAAGTTAGCTCATAACTCATTAGTTTAAGCTTTTTAATGAAGGTGGGTTCACAGGTCTGGACTTGAGCTCTCGATATCTCCTAGACAGTAGCACTTCTGCTACTTAGGTAATGTAGGCTTGAGTGCCTCGGTGCCCCTAGTGAGCACGCTAAAGTGAGAGCAGAGATGAGAGAGAAACATAAGACAGAGATTTAGTGGAGGAGAGAGGGAGGAGGACCAATGGAGGTTGACGGTGGCACTTGGCGAGAGAAGCTGGGATAGACAGTGAGAGGAGTAAAGATCAGCGCGACAACGAGCCGTCGGCTTCGTCCTAATAGAGAAGCTCTTAACATGGAGGTGGTGGCTGGCACAGCATGGAAGGTGCTGGTAGAAATTTATTGAGAGTTCGAGCATTTTAAGATGTGTGAGTGCTAGGGCTTCTTAGGCTTTCGAAAAAAGGCATTTCAATTATTTTAGTTGGGGCAAGGTATGTAATCTGTAGCAGAAGAAATAGAGATAAGTTTTGGCTCATGTGATTTGCACACATCAAATAGTTTTAGACATGCTCTAAAATTTAAATGGTCCAAATTGATTCTTACTACAATTTCATTTATTGATGATAGAGGAAAATACACATTTAACATATATCAATCAGTTTGATGATTTTTATCAACCTTGTCTCTTCTTCTTTTATTTTTAATTCAAGCAAGTTTCACATGTTCGTTACTTTGTTTTTTACGAAAGTCATCTATGATTCAAGTATTTAATAAATTTAACGATTGGGATTCTAATTTAATAGAATATAATAAAATACATTATTTTCAATTTCTCTCTAAAGTTCAATGGCTAACAACTCCTCCTAATAGACGATTCTTTAGTTCAAGTTTTTTAAGGGATTTTTTTTTTTGTTTAAAGATATGAACTCTTTATGATTATAATTTATATTTCAAATTATTAGTTCATAAAAATACCAACAAGGTTCGACTACTTACAAAAAATCCTTTACAAAAATCAGCTTAAGCACCTTAGTAAGTAGAAGAGAGAAAAATGAAGCCTATGTAAGAAACAAACTGGAAAAAATAAAAAGATAATGGACTAAAGCATCGGTTTTTAATTGATACGGATGGTCTTGTATTTGTATGATAATGTGCGGTTTTTGCATCTTTATAAATAGCAATTTTCACCCTTTCCAATTCTAATTCTAATTAGACAGTTCTCGTGAGGTTATTTATGTCAACTCAGTAAGGCATGGAGTGTTATAGCCATTTAGGGCGAGTAAACAGCATTTGTCATAGGCAAAAACTTGCGTATGTTTTTTACAAATCCCCTTTGATAAAGTCACCTCTCGAGACTATGTCTGTATCGTGACAATGAGCAGATCATAACGAGCATGCATTGATTGATTGTCCAAACACAAGCCATAAGAATTTGATTTCATATATCCGTTGGTTCAATTTAGTAGCTAAGAAAACACCTTTGTTGTGTTGATTAGGTGCATATCACTAGCCTGAGTTTATGCTAAAAAACAAGAACTCAAATTCATGGCATAAGTGGTACGATGGGCTAGATTGGAGCACATTTTAGGAATTGAGAATCTGCTGGTCCCCCAACGACTTAATTTTTTCAATGTGTCCACCAATTGAAATGGCCACATGGTATTTAAAGCCCGATTAGCAGTCGACAGTGAAAGGTGGTCCATATCATAAATGCGAGAATATAGGAAAGGTGAGTGTACCCGAATACCTGTTACTCAACATTTGGTAGATGGCCAATGATTTTGTCCCTTTTGTATGAAAAAGGGGACCACATCTTGCGGGAAAAGTATCAAAAATCCTAAATTTATTATATCAATACCAATTTAGTTCTAAATTTTTCAATTTGATCAATTTAATTGTAAACATTTTTACATTGGTACCAATTCAGTACATCCAACTAATTTAGATCGAAAATCACTAATGTGGACACTTGCCATTATATATTACATGGCTGGCATTGACACGGGTATTTCTAAAATATATCTTAATTATTTTGTGAAATTTTTATAATTGTTTGTTCTTTTTTTTTCTTTTTTCTTTTCTTCTTTTTTAAGAGATGTGACATCTTGAAATCTAGGTTCTAATTTCGATCGAAATAGTTGGGCATTTCATCGATGCATTTATAGTTCTTTTCCCTAAACCGATCGCTCGTGGGATAACTAGCATAAGGTGAAGCTAGTTAAGGAATTTTAACACATTAGACTTGAGAATTCAACCAGGAAAACGACTGCTCGACCGTGCAAATCTACAATAGATCATTACGACATAGTAAGATCGATTAGAAATCGGAGATAGGTTGACTCGACAAAGGTATGTGATTAAGTATTGGTGATTCCACCTAATTGCACAATTCTTGTGTTGAAGATGTACTTTGTGGCTTGAGAATAATCAACCACAGGTCAAATGCATGAAAATTCCTAAAAGCTACCCGGTAGATTAGAACGCACTAAATTCGCGCCGAATTGAAATTAACCATGAAATCAAACCCGAATTCAAAAATCGAGAGTTCTGTTGTGTCATAAATCATTTTAGGAACGTCGACTCATCCTTAGAAGATTTTTTCTACAACCGAGATTTTTGGCGGAAAAGCAAAGTAAGGATGTTTTTGTTCGAGATGGTCAGAATGCCGTTTTTGATCAAATCTTTGGAAAGCAAGTTGGATCCTTTGATGGGGAAAAGTCATAAGAAGGTTGAGAACACATGGGTTAAATTAATTGAGCATCAATTGGATGGAATTGATTGAGAATTGATTAAATTAAGTGTACAAGACTTCATGCCACGGCAGAAAAAGAAATTGGACCCATTGAAGATAGTTGTGGAAGATTTGAGTTAGTGGAAGATGACCTCATGTGAGGTCATGGTGGGCCTTATGAGAGAAGAAAAGTGGTTCCATCCTTCTCTCTCCTCCCTCTCTCTCTTCCGTCACCTCTCTCATTCCTCTCTCTCGTCACTGCTTCTCTCTCCCCCATCTCTTCTTGCTGCTCGACGGAATCCAGCAAACCAGCAAAGCCGGAGAAGCCGCACGCCTCTGTCGTTCGCCACCGCTGCAAGCCATCGCTCAGCTCGCTCGCCCTCCGCCTCCTTCTCTTCTCTCCTACTACTTGTCGACTAGCCCCTTTCTTCCTCCTATTGGTGTCTTTACAAACCCAGAAACCGCAGAGGAGAAGCTGGATCAGCCGTCACGCCATCGCACTCCCTCGCCGTCGCGCCGGACCGCCGTTTGTCGCCTCTCCTCGCGCGACCTGCCCCGCCCGTCGTCCGCCTCCAACCACGTCGTCCATGTATCTCCGTTCATCTTGGTCGCTGTTAGGAGTCGTCGGAGCTCCCTCCGGCCGCCGTGCACCCCGCCTCAGCCACCGGAGCTCCGCCTAGCCCCTTACCGCCCTTGCTCGCCTAAATCAGCCACCAATTTCCCCTCCTTCGGCCTCAACCAGCAGCGAACAAAGAGGAGAAAAATGGGTATGGCAGCAGCTCCGTGGCTCGTTTTGGCTGGCTTCCCGACCCTGGAAGCTAGGCCCGCTTTGGAGTGAATCAATCCCCTCGATGTCCTCATCGATTTGAGCCGCTCGGATCGCTAATTTGGTGAGTTTAACTCACTAATCCCCGCTTAGTAGGTTAATCACGTTTAAGGGGCGGTTAGATTAGACTAAGTAGGTTTAGGTGATTAGATTAATTTATTTAAATGTTAAGTGGATTAAGGGATGTGATTAGTTTAGTGATTAATTAATTAAGGCTAAGTAAATATTTGGATTAAAGTAATCATGTTTAAGCCTTAATTAATTAATTTATATTAAATAATTATTTCGAATTTATCTTATTATTTATTATATTATTATTATAATAATAATATTTTATTTAATTTTCGGAATAAATTTAATTATTTATTATTTTTCGGAAATTTTGACCGGGATAGTCGATGACTGGAATTTTATGCTGATTATTGTGGTGCAGTTTGTTTATTTATTTTAGCATTAATTTGTGCTGAATTATTTAGGATTTATTCCTAAATTATTTGATTTTGGTTATTAATGGAAAAATAACCGGGCATCGGTTTACAGCGCCAAAAATATATAATGGGCTGTTGAAATTGGTGGGATATTTGTAAATGAAATTATTATATTTTGGCTAAGGCCAACTGTGTACCCACACATGGCTATTTATCGTGAATGATAAAAAAAATTGATGAATTGACTATATGGTTGGAGTGGCATGCTATATCGACCCACAGTCGATATGTCAGCTTTGAGTGAGCAGTATACCGATATACTATATCAGTCTACAGGCGATATGTCAGCTTTGGGTGAGTAGTATACCTTATTATCAGCTTTGAGCAAGCACATATATATAATATACTAATTTGGCCTAGGGGCCCTAATCTATCAGCTTTGGGCGAGTTATGCTATTTATTTTCAGCTTTGGGTGAGCAATCCTAGACTATGGTCGGACTTTATAGATAGTATTGAATGTACCGATCAGGGAAAGGTCGTGGTGACATGTAATCGATTAAGTCAATTGATCGCTTAGTCGATCTGATTGGTGGAATGTGATTGATTGTTGTAGTTATCAATATTATTGATTGAACTGATGTGCAGGAATGAACTAATGCCAAGGTAAGCCATTTGACCTATGCTACCTTATGGCGTATTGGCCTCCTAATCAGGTCTTAGTGGGGTAAAACTTGCTGAGACATAGTCTCATCCCAGTTTGGGGAAAATATTTTAGGTCCCTAGATGACGATCGTGGAGGACCGGAAGTCTTGGAATTCGGAAGGTGGAGGCTGAAGAATCGACAAATGGGTCTGACTAGTGGATGTTAAGACAATCCCTTTTTTGATAAGCCGACAATTTTGCATACAGCCTAAGTTTGTAATTAACCAATTTGTCTATAAAGACTTGTTTTGGTTTGAAAAATACGATCTTACTTTTCTATCCCATTGTTTGATTGTCTGGGGATTTTATTAAGCTTTCGTATGTGTATATAAATGAATGGGTCGGTGACCTTCTTGGGACGTCGCAAATTCGACTAATTAAGGGATGGGCACGCGCCCGAGGATCGGGGCGTGACAAGAGAAGTATACTATCGGTATCATAAGTTGTGTACAACGTTCACTTTAATGCCAAAATTTTCCGTCGAATCACTTAAGTGCCAACAAATTTGAAAAACGATCATTTCAGTGCCAATGCCAATGAAATTGGCCGGAAATCCGACGTGGCACTTTTTTATTAAGTTTTGAAGCCAACGTTGCTCGTCAGAGAGTACAGTCAGCCATCCAAACAACAAAAGAACGTTGTTTCGCGTCTTCTCCCAACTTAGAAACCCTAAATCCCCAAATTGTGTGTGTGTGTGTGTGTGTGTGTGAGAGAGAGAGAGAGAGAGAGAGAGAGAGAGAGAGAAGGAACGTTGTCTTCTTCTTCCTCGAAGACCTACTCCAGCAATGGCACCAGTAGCGGCACCAGCAATGGCACCGACACCACCACCACCACCACCAGCAATGCACAAGCAACACCTTCAACCCCTCTTCTTCCTCCTCCTCTTCCGCCCTCGCTTCCTATTCTTCGTACCATGTCTTGCTTGAGCAACAATCTCAATCTCTCCTTGCTCATCTGGTCGAGCAACTACAATGGTGGCGAAGCGACGATGGCCGAGTGATGACGGGCAAACAACGGTGGCCGAGCGGCGAGCAGCATAAACCCTAATTTCAATCCCCGAAACCCTAATTTCAATCGCCATGAGCTATATGGCGTCGTTTCCGTGAGGATGTTCACGTATAACGGCAAACTATGTCATTTCTTGAAGATGATGGAAAACGACGTCATTTTAAAGCCACCACGACTTCTTTTTTTTAAAATATAAATGCCACATAATTAATCTACTCGAAATCTCTCGCCGATGTCACCAAAGTGATCGTTTTTTCTCCGATTTGGTACTTAAATGATCCGATGAAAACTTTTGGCACCAAAGTGAGCACCGTACACAACTTATAGCACTAATAGTGTACTTCTCCCCTTCTTTTTTCCTTCATTTTGGGCCAATGAGGGCCACAACCCTCACCAGATCTGGGCATGGATAATTTTGTTGTCTTTATCACTAGCACAAATTATCAAATTATTAAAATATTAAAATATTATTAAAATATTATTATTCATGTCAACGTCAGCCATGCATTGGCCATGCCATGTCAGACAGCCGACGTCCATATTTATGATTTTCGGTCTAAATTGGTCGGATAAAGTGGATAGACTAAATTAATATCAAGGTAAAAAGGTTTAAGACTAAATTAGTTCAATTGTAAGGTTTATAATTGAATTAATATCAATACAATAGGTTTATGACTTATTTTGCATTTTTTCCACACATCTTGCTTTGATCAACTTTGCAAAATTAGTTGTACAATGGGGAAGAAGAGCTCCAAATTAAAATCCAACAATTGGTTGGAATATATACAAATTAACCGAGAAATAAGGACACCACAAATATCGTAATTTTCTTACAGCAATCACTTGAGAGCCGTAATTTTTTTTTTCAATCACTTAAGTGTTATAACTTCTAAAAAAAGTTCACTTAAGTGCCATAACTTTTCATCGGTCACTTAATTACCAAAAAATTTTAAAAATGTGCACCCATGTGCTAGAAATCTGATGTGGCATAGCATTTGTGGTGAACATTTTTAAAAGGTCATGGTACTCAAATAATTGATTGAAAAATTATATAGCACTAAAGTGATCGAAAAAATGTTATGGCACTCAAGTAAGTGTAGTACATAAGTTATGGCATTCAAGTGATTGAAAGAAAAGGTTATGGCATTTAAGTGAACGTTATACAAAATTATGATATTTGCGGTATCCTTGCTATTGTATCATATGAATTGCACACTCAAGTATCATATGAATTGTGCAACTGATTATTTAGGCTCACTCACATATTCGTAAATTTCATTGATCGTAATTGCACTTTGCCATTGTCTATGGATATCGCTAAGAGAAATTGGAAATTGGGCGTGAAATGTTCATAAATGTCCTTTTGGTCTCTTAACTTGCAAATTCTTTTTCTTGGCCGATGCTATTTTCATGATTAGATCCACTCTATTTAAAATAAAATAAAAAATAAAAAAACTACCCTTAATCTTTCAATAACGATTTAAAGTGATAGCTCCACTCCTTTTTTACTATTTTTCTTTAAATCTAGTTATCATAATTAAGTATTTCACATGTTTAGTTTTGTAGTATATTAAAGAAAAGTGCATTCTTAGATATTCCTATAAGTTTCACATATTTTGTGTAATATTTATATCACTAATACTAAGGGAAAAATACATTCTTTCATATGGTAAAGAATTGAAAAGTCTGTTGTTTCATCATTGATCTTAGGGTTTACTACAAAAAAAAAAAAAAAAACCTCAAACCAGTATACATGTAACAAAATTATCCAAATTAATTTTTTAATCACCAAAAATCCCCAATTAGTCACGTGACAAATTTACCTCAAACTAATCTTTTAACCACAAAAACCTCAAGATGGTCATTTACCATCCATTAGTTTGTGCTAAATTGGATTAATACCACAAAAGACCACAAATCGATATGCATGTGACAAATAGAGGATAAAATCCTAGATTGATACACCCGTCAATTACCACGTGTTATCCAACTCAGCAATTTGACGATAAAATTTAATGAAGACTAACGGAGAATAAATTTATCACAGGTGTACCAGTTTTATGTTTTTGGTAGTATTAACTCTCGATCTTATAACAACTCATCTATATTTTGTCTATCTTTCTGAAAAGCTCACTTTCTTCATGAACTTTTTATTTTTTAATTTTGTTAGTCTTAGATATATATCAAGTCTCTTTATTTACTATTAGTAAATGTATTCCTTATGATATTAGCGAAATACTTTTACACATAGCATGTAAGACGTCAAAGAATTATCTAAGAGTACACTAAAAGTATTATGTACAATGAGATATCTTGATTTTTTTTATAAACAATTCATGGATGACATTAATTTTAGTCATTCCAAATAATGATATTTCATTCGCATTTTCAAAAAATATAATATATATATATATATATATATATATATATATATATATATATATTGTGCAAAATTTTGATTTAATTAAATTTTTTCTAAAGTTTCACGTTGGAGAATGTCTTGTGATGTTATTCTGGAAAATCTTCAAAGATATTTTTGTTTCTTTCTTTATGTGATCATCCCTTTATAATGCATATAAAATAAATTTGATAAGAAGGGGTTTGATGGCGATATACATAACAAAAGTGAAAATATATAGGCAAGTCAATGTGTTAAAAAGTTTTCTTTTTTAAAATTGTTCTATAATCCACTTGACAATTATCCATAAATGTGTTCAGCGACGTAGAAAAGGACTAGGATTCTTGGAAATTTATCTTTTTGACAAAACGGACTTTTATGGAAGTAATATCTAATAATAAAATAAAATGCAATGTCTTTTAATATACATGGGAAAACTATAATAAACAAAAACTAAAAAAGTGGAATTCTTAATTATGATAAGTAAATCCTACATAGATATAGACAAATTTAGAAAAATAAAGAAAGTAAATAAATTTGGGATCACTGCTTTAATTTGCAATTGAATTTTTGAAGACAATCTAGGTGGATTTAGTCATATAGAGGATGGAAAAAGTGTCACCCTTTTTTCTACTAGAATTTGTGTACTTTTTGACTTGTCTAATTAAGTCCTTGAACTTGCATAACTACTTTTAATAATTAAGTCCCTTCGACTCTAAATCTAATTTATTGGATCTTGAGTTTCTATCAAAGTATCAATGGTAGCTGAAAACTCAAGTGTAGTGCTTGCGTTGAGACATCCAATAACACCAAGTTTTGTTCTATAGTGTTGTGATTCACAGTTTTGAGCAAAAATAGATTTGGACCTGATAGATATACAACTTTGAGTAATTTGATTTTGGCCAGAAATTGATGATGTGGTCATCGATAGGTTTATGGGCACAGCTGACACTAACATCAACATTTTTTTTTCATAATTTTTTGGGTTAATACCCTGAAAAACCTCAAACCAGTACACTTATGACAAATTTATCCAAAACTATTTTTTGATTACAAAAATCCCAAATTGGTACACATTTGACAAATTTACCCTAAATTTGTATAGTTATAACAAATTTACTGTCTGTTAGTTTCCGTTAAATTTTACTGTCAAATTACTAAGTTGAATGACACGTGACGGTTAACTGATGTACTAGTTTGGAATTTTATTCCCTGTATGCTACATTTATACATCTTTTGTGATTTTTTGTGATACTAATCTAATTTAACAAATGGTATATTTATCACAAATATACCAATTTGGGGTTTTTAGTGGTCAAATAAATTAGTTTTGGGTAAATTTGTCACAAATGTATCGGTTTAGAATTTTTTTATAATCAGTCGGGGTAAATTTGTCACGGGTGTACCGGTTTGGGGTTTTTCATTATCAAAAAATTAGTTTTGGTAAATTTATCACAAGTGTACCAGTTTAGGAATTTTAAGAGTATTAACCCTAATTTTTTTTGTTTTTCTTTTCTCGTCTTTACTTTCTTATTTTTGCTGTAATGACCCGCACAACCCTCGTCAGAATGCCTTGGCTGTGTCCGATGAGGGCATTGTGTGAGGGCCATAATGCCTAGATCCAGAAAGGGCATCGTGGCCCTCGCCTAGATTCGACAAGGGCCACAACACCCTTGTCGGCCATCAAGTCAAAAAAAAAAAAGTAAAGAAAATAACATAAAAAACCAAACAAATTTATTAAAAATATTTTCACGCCAATGTTAACTATGTCATATAAGACCCCTAGCAATCACGTCAATGATTTTCAACCAAAATTAGTTGAATCAACTTAATTGGCAAAACGTGAAAACGTTTAAGACTAAATTGGAAGAAATGTAATAATTTTTTTTTTTGGAAAAAAAAATTGTTCCCTAGAAAGCAAAGACATAGGGGTTTTGGAGACGAGGCACGGTTTATGTGGAGAGGCCGATGATAGTTTGACGGCAGCGGCCAATTCAGCAAACGACGCGATCTTGGCGGGGGTGCCTGTTCTATTCCATGTGCGAAATAAAGTGAAGCGGAACTAGACACGGACAATGAATAAATAGGGATTGAAAATTTCCCATAAAAGAAGGAAATAGATGTATTAAAAGTCAGAAAATTCAAAAAAAGAAACAGCATCATTTCCATTTCGGGTAAAGTTGTTTCTACTAAGGCTATGTCACGGAAAAAGTTTTCTAGATTTTCCGGTGTTCATTTTACGGAAAATAAATTACTTTTTTTTTTTTTTTTTTTGGTCAGTCCTACTCTATCCCTACTCTACACTCACTCGCTTGAGACTTGTGCCCCGCCTCTTGCGGGCGTGGGAGTCGCAACCCACTCTCGAAACTTACGCGTCCATACCCCCCATCCCCGAGAATGTGGGGATTTGAACCCTCACCTCCTCTTCCATATTGGAAGGGTGGTTCAGGGCGAACCCTAGTGGTTCGGAAAATAAATTACTTGGAGAAGACATTTTCCATGAAGGGAAAAAAGTCTTTTAAATTAGGGAAAATGTTTTTTTTTCTTTTGAAAAGAGGAAAACATTTTTCTCACTTTGTCTCTCTTATATCACACCCCTCAAGCCCTCTTTAATTCAAATTATTTTTTTTATTTTATATTTATTTTACTTTTCTTTTCTTCTTCTTCTTCTATGGCCAATCGTTGTGGCCAACAAGCACGAGGCTCGCACACCTCTAGTGAGGCTCGAGGTCAACGAGCTCAGAGCTTGCCGATCTAGCGGGGTTCAAGGCCAGTGAGCTCGAGCTTGCGAGCTCACTAGCCTCGAGCCTCACTAGATCGGTGAGCTTCAAGCTTGCTGACCTCGCCAATCTGGCAAGTGGTGAGCCTCACGCTTGCCTGTGGTCGGTTGCCCCGGCCAAGAAGAAGAGGAGGAAAACAAAGAAAAAATTAAAATTAAAATTAAAATTAATTAAAAATTGATTTTAAAAATAAAAAATAATGAAAAATCAATTTTAAAAAATAAAATAAATGAAAATGAGTGCATTGGAGAAAAAGATTTTCCTTCTTGAACAAGAGAAAATATTTTCCACTTCTTTTCAAATTTCACCTTAACACCGAAAAATAATTATATTTTCTTGGAAAATGGCTTCCTAAAAATATTTTCCAATTCTTAAAAGAAGATTTAGAATTCAAAAGAATAGAAGAAAATCTTATAAAACCAAACATCATAGAGAAAATAGCTTCCCTACAAAAACACATAGAAAAAACTATATGTTCTACTCTACCCAATGCCTTTTGGGAAAGAAAAAAGCATATCGTTGATTTACCTTATGAACATGACTTTTCTGAAAACAAAATACCTACCAAAGCTCGTCCAACACAAATGAATCAAGAAGTTTTGAAATTCTGTCAAGCAGAAATACAAGATCTCTTAGATAAAAAACTCATAAGAAAAAGCCAATCACCTTGGAGTTGTTCTGCTTTTTATGTCAATAAAAATGCTGAACTTGAAAGAGGAGTTCCCAGATTAGTCATTAATTATAAACATCTTAATACAGCCCTTAAGTGGATAAGATATCATATACTCAATAAAAAAGATTTGTTAAACAGACTTTGTAGGTCAAAAATATTTTCAAAATTTGACATGAAGTCAGGATTTTGGCAAATACAAGTCAGTGATAAGGATAAATACAAGACAGCCTTTACAGTCCCTTTTGGCCAATATGAATGGAATGTTATGCCATTCGGCCTCAAAAATGCCCCTTTAGAATTCCAAATAATTATGAATGAGATTTTCAATCCTTATTCAGAATACATCATAGTTTATATAGATGATGTTCTAGTATTTTCTTCCAATATAGAACAACATTTCAAACATTTATCTACTTTCATAAAAATAATAATACAAAATGGTCTTGTAGTTTCTCCCACTAAAATTGCACTCTTCAAAACCAAGATTAGATTATTAGGTCATTACATTCATTTAAATACTATAACCCCCATTGAAAGATCAATCTCTTTTACCGATAAATTCCCTGATGAGATTAAAGACAAAACTCAATTACAAAGGTTTTTGGGTAGTCTCAATTATATTTTAGATTTCTTTCCCAATATAAATATCATTTGTAAACCTTTACACCAAAGGTTATGTAAGGATCCTCCACCCTGCACCTCTGTCCATACAGACATTGTCAAACAAATCAAAATACATGTAAAAGATATACCATGCTTACACCTTGCTGACCTTTCCACTTTCAAAATAGTTGAAACAGATGCCTCAGAATTAGGATATGGTGATATTCTCAAACAAGTCAATAATAACAAAGAACAAGTTGTTCAGTTCATTTCAAAACATTGGAATTCCACTCAACAAAATTATTCGACAATCAAAAAAGAAATACTTGCTATAGTTTTATCTATATCAAAATTCCAAGGAGATTTATTAAATCAAAAATTCCTCTTGAGGATTGATTGCAAATCAGCCAAAGACGTTTTACAAAAGACGTTTTAAACATTGCATCAAAACAAATTTTTGCCCGATGACAAGCCATACTTTCAGTATTCGATTTTGACATTGAATTTATAAATGGTTCTTCAAATTCATTACCTGATTTTCTCACAAGAGAATTTTTACAGGGGATACAATCATGCCAAGACCCAAAAAAGACAAAGATAAAGGCAAAGGCAAAGCCACTGCCGAACCCTCCAATACACCACCAAAGCCAAAAGGCTTAACATCCGTCAAGACATGGCTCCAAATGGCAGAAAACAACCAGACATTCTTAAAGCAAACACCTTTGACAACAGAACCCATATCATCTGAACCCATACTAGCCTTTAATCAGTTAGCCAACATACTACCAAAAGAAACAATATTGTTACTTGCCCAGTCTTTACAAAACGTAAAGAAAGAGCTATCCAGTGCCATAGAGGTAAGTAACAATCCTTCCCCGCTTGCTACACAAAAACAAGCGGAATACAAAAAGAATTTCGAGTGAGGTGGTTATTAGGCCTCGGGCAACCCTTCCTTTTCAAAGATCAAAATTTTTCCCCAAAACATCTTTTCAAAAATATTGACTGTGGTAGATGGATTCTTCGATGAAAATCCAATAAAATTTGCAAAAAACATATTTCCAAAAAATTGGCTTTTCAAACCCCACAATACAAACAAAACCCTTACTTTTCACTCACTTTGCTGATAAAAACAATACAGAAAATATCATTTATTCCACTATATCCATCGGTAAAGTCATACACCCCTCACTTTGGGAGCCTCACCCCATACACCCAGAAAATTCCAAACCAGACTTACCCAAAGCCCGCCATACTCCTCCTCATATACATACTGGGACTACCAACAAGCTTGGTGGAACGTCTTTTCAGACGAGAATACAAATTTCCAACACTCCTGGTTATTATTCTTCAAAGACAACTTCTCAAGACAAAGCTTACCAAACTGGTTTGACTCCTGGTGGGATCTCTTTGGTCCTTTAGACATAATATTATACCCCACAGTCAAACAAGGATACAAGGTTTTCAGTGAACACTTCATACCAACACCTCATGATATAAGGTTCCCATGCCTTATGCATTTCTTTATAATATTCAGAATTTCTTGGGTAACGGCATGGGAATTTGAATACAATACATCCAATAAACCGGATGTACAAGTACTTGTCCGAAAATACAAAACAAAATGGTGGGATGGATTCAGATTTCTTGATCAAGGATCCGAAGCTGCGGTTAAAACATGGCTAAATAGCCAGAAAACCCAAATAATCGCATCCCCATCAAATACATCGTTCTTACGGGGAAAAATCCATGGCAAGTGCAGCACTTGCAGCAGTCCAAAACAGAGAGGAATACTGCAACATCCTCAGGACAATGCTCTCAGAAGCAGAAGAATCACAATGTGGATCTTCCAAATCTCAAGACAGTCAAGACGGATCCTCCCAGTCACATCACAGTGGAAACACTAATGAAGACGATTGTTATGGGATCAATCTGGACAGAGATTAAACTCAAGACATCACATGCCAACACTATTACGAGCGGCGCAAAAGCTATACACCGTACCGTAATAGACATACATTGTTCACTATTCACTATTCACTTTTACACTGTTCACTCAGTACTGTTCACTTTACACTGTTCAGCACTGTAGCAATTTCACTGTAGCACCCACTATAAATACACCCTCTCAATATAGAATAAGGGGGCTCGAAATTTTCCAGATTTCTCTCTTCTTCTTCTCCCTCTCTCACTTGTAACCCATCACCTCTTCCATCTCCAAGCTCTCTTACCTTGTATCCCCTGGTTTCAAAGTAAGTTAGTTTTCACATACATAGTTTTATACAGGGTTACCAACTTACATGATAGTTGGTTAACCATTTCTTGTAATACAAACATCAATACTCCCTGGAGTGCGGATTACCGCCCTAGTGGATGACTTGATGCTTTAAGTTTCTGCATCTTTCAATACATGTAATTTCAGTTTTTAGCTTTATTTAATACAAGTTCGAGACCACCTTCATGGTTGGTTTTGTTTATGCATACTCTTACTTTATATCTTATATATTGCTTTTGGTCTTTACATTATTTTTAATTCTCGCGATTTTATTTAAGTCATTTACTTTCCTGTTCTTATACATCATTCTCCTTTTAGATACATCTCTCTACTTTCATATAAAACTGTTAATCTCTATACTTCCTTGTTCTCTCATATAGTACTCCGATCCTAATCCCTTTATGGTATCAGAGCCATTATGGTATCAGAGCCATTAGGAAAGTATAGATAGTCTTTGTAAAAACATACATGTAGATTGAGAGCCATTCGTTGGCATCCTTCTTGTTTCTACAGAGTGGTCCAGGCCGTAAGTCCTTGAGTGGTTGTTAGACCGTTGGTTTAGCTCTGTAACTGTTCTGAAGAAGGAATAGTTCCGATCTCAAGTATGAGTTTACATAGAAGATCTACATCTTCCTCTAGTTCTTTATCACAAATGGACTCAGATCCAAGTCTTATACATAGAGAAGAAGTAAGGATAGAAGATTTCAACAAATCTATAGAAAATTGGGAAATTCCTAAAATACAACTTAAGGAAATATATAAACAATCAAAATTGAAATTTTTCAAAAAATCTGATTATGTCATATCCACCGAAGAAAGAGATGTTCCTCTTTCTAATTCCTATGAAAAAATACATCTTTTAAACAAAGAGTCCATTCAAAAGCATAAACAAAAATACAATTACATTCATATAGGATTAGTACAAGTAGGAGTCAAACCTCTCACAAAAGAATGTCTTAATACTTCCATTCTCTTAGTTTTAAGAGATTCACGTCTATTAAATTATGACGAGTCCATTCTAGGTACTGTAAAGACAAGTCTCTGCAAAGGACCTATACATTTTGACTGTTATCCAATTTCTCTGTTTCCCTCAAAGATAGGAACATTCTTAGAGCTCTAACACTCCAAATCAA
Source organism: Eucalyptus grandis (assembly GCF_016545825.1). Lineage (NCBI taxonomy): Eukaryota > Viridiplantae > Streptophyta > Magnoliopsida > Myrtales > Myrtaceae > Eucalyptus > Eucalyptus grandis. Next base: position 13,449,463 of record NC_052613.1, read on the forward strand.
AACCCATAATTATAAAGTAGCAGATGGATCTATTCCTTTAGCCCTTGTCTAAAGAATTCATTATAAAGCCATGTCCTCCGCTTTTGGAGAAAATGCTTTCAAACATAATCCTCGAGGAGAAACACTTCTCCTTCAAACTGACATTTCTAGAGCAAATACAACAATTCCTAGATCTATTAATTGGAACCAAGTTACTTTACCAGAACAATGGGAATTAGAAAACCAAATTCCCCAACAAGTTGTTCAAAATACAGATCCTACTAATGTCATTCAACATCCAGAAGGAAGAGTGACCATTAGATTTCCTAGAAGATCATTCGATTCAAGATCTAGTCCTTCTTTTCACAATTCTTATACAAGGTCCGTAGATCTTAATCCCAATCTTCCTCCTATAATCACCATCCCTCCGAGTACTCATAGAAACACTCCTCCTCCTAGTGTGCATAGAAACACTCCCACACGTGATACAACACCTTTACCTCCTTCCACCAGTAGAAGTAATAATGAGTTACCTCTTAAACCTGAAATTAGTGGATTAGATAATAGATCAGGATTTCGGGCCGGTTTACCAACAAAACCAGCCTGAACCAATCCTAGAAAATACAGATTCTCCTCATCATTCTCCTACTTTTTCGCAAATGATAGATGCTAAGCTTAATGTTTTAGAAAAACATTTTGAGCCAAACAAAACTTTTCTTAATAAAGAATTTAATTCCGAAAATAACAAACAAATCGAGAGAATGGTTCTTCAAAACCTTTCTTGATAAAGCAAAAGACATTAAACAAAAAATATTACGACTACATATATGAATTTGAAGTCCATGTATTTTTCTTTGATTGGTTAGAAGAACAATTTCTCGAACCAAAAGAAATATTTGTTTTAGATCATCATTACAAATGGAAACTTGATAATGGTGAAACCATAGAATCCAATCATCCACCCCTTAGGAGAATAAAAATTCAACATGGAGATAGCGAGGTTACAGCCACTCCCTTTAGGCTTCCAGACAAAGGAGACTCTCTATACACCCACAAAGTTATTGAACAAAACAATTTTACTAATCAACATTTAGTAACCCTAGGGAAACAGTTGAATAGGATAGAATCCACCATCCAGAATCCCACTCAGCTTATTTCACCTCAAGTTGACACACTCAAAAAACCCATTTTTAAAGCCTTTGAATTTCCAAAAAATCTTAGCCCGGAGTTTGCCAAAGCTATAGAACAAAAGAAAAACTCTTAGGAAAATCAAAGTTAGAACCTCGATCCTATACTAGACACTCCTAAATTCCAGAATCTTATCATTAAAGACACCCGAGACCAACCCACTATTAGTACCTCGACCAAACACTCTGGTAATTCCGATAATGAGTCAGTCAATGAGATTAATGAGACTCAATTGGAGACAACCTCGAAGCTTTATTATAGTAGAGCTACCCCACAGACATTGCCCAAGAAGAATCATTGCAAAAATACAGAATAAATACTCTCCTGACGCCATCTATGAATGGAACATTGATGGTGTTGCAGAAACCAATATTATGAACATTCTTAACAACATGGTGATGCTTGCTAATGCTTACAAAACACAGCAAGATGTTTCTGACCATGCTGTTGCTAATCTTTAGTAGCCGGATTTCTTGGACAACTAAAAGGTTGGTGGGATAACTACTCGACAGATGAACAAAAGACACAAATTTTAACTCGCTTATAAGGTAGATGATTTTGGTCAACGCATGGATGATGATCAAGGACATCTCATCCAAGATGCGGTCAATACCCTTATCTATTCCATTTCTCAATACTTTGTAGGAGATCCTTCACATATTAGGGATAGAAACCAAGATCTCCTTTCCAATATGCGTTGCAAATCCTTAGGAAGATTTAGAGAATACAAAGAGCTTTTCTTTCAAAGGGTTCTTATTAGACCCGATTGCAATCAACCCTTTTGGAAAGAAAATTCTTAGCCGGTTTACCTCAGATTATAGGTGACCAAGTTAGAGATAAAATTAGAGAAGATTATAGCGGTCGGATTCCTTATGATCTCCTTTCTTATGGAGAAATAGTCTCTTATGTTTATAGACAAGGAACACAAATGTGTAATACAATCAAATTACAAAGACAACTCAAGGAAGAACAATCCCTCACCAATAGGAGTCTAGGAGATTTTTGTGCTCAATACGACCCCTCTTATAATGAAAAAACAAAACCAAAATGTAAGGGAACTTGTCCTCCTGAGAAAGAAACAAAGAAACATCACAAAAACCTCCACTTCGTAGGAATAAACAAAGACAAGAAAATAACCAAAATAGACCTCAGTTTGATAGAAAAAATTTTAAAGACATTAAATGATATTCTTGTGGTAGAAAATGTCATATTTCAAAATATTGTAGGATTAATAAAAAATTGAATGAACTTTCTTTAGATGACAATACTCTTAATCGGTTAAATAACATCTTCATAGAAAATGATGATATTTCTTCGATGAACTTCTTGAGGAAGAAGGTCTTGATTAATGAGATAGAATTCTCTTGATTCCGAATATGAATACGCTTCACCAGGAAAACCCATTCCTGAAGTAAACGTCTTAACAAAAGAAGAAGAATTCCTTCTCAGCACTGCTAACAAAATACTTGACTCTGAAGCCAAAAAAGAATACTTAGATAGACTACACTCTTCTATGAATATTACTTCCAAGCCTAATACTTCCTACAATCTTAGAGACATTCTAAATAAAAACAAAAAACCCCAATCTAGACCCATAAATATTAATGATCTTCAAAACGAAATAAAACAACAAAAATTAGAAATACAAGCCTTAAAAGAAACCCAATTAGAAATGCAACAAGAAATTTCTGATATAAAGTCTCTTGTCATAAAAGGAAAAACAAAAATTGATAACCAAAATGAAATCACTAGTACCCAGATACTTCGATCCAGCCTTTCTTATGTTGTTAAAAGAAATCACATCTAGGAAATGGATAATAAATATTAAGATAAAAATCAATAATGAGTATATTATTGAAACAACGGCACTCTTTGATATAGGGGCTGACCTCAATTGTATCAAGGAAGGCCTTGTTCCAACAAGACACTTTGATAAAACATCTGAATCCTTAAAATCAGCCTCAGGAGACAAACTGAATATATAATACAAGTTACCCGAAGCTCTAATAATAAAAGACCAAATGTCTTATAAAACCTCTTTTCTTTTGGTTAAAAATATGAGGCAACAAGTAATTCTTGGAACTCCTTTCATACAACTAATACAACCTTTTACAGTTACTAACGAAGGTATTGAAACCCATGCTCTAAACAGAAAAATCACCTTCAACTTCATAACAAAACCACAAAAAGAGAAGCCTAAATATTATATATATATATATATATATATATATATATATATATATTTTTTTTTTTTTTTTTTTTTTTTTTTTCCAGAAACGTCACATTTTTCACAAAACAAATAGAGTCTAAGTCACTAGCCATAGAACTTGGGACTATCAACGATGACTACATAGTCACATCAGAAACTTTAGGCCAAAGTTGGCTAAGAATTGGAAGTCTTGATTGCATTTTCACTCAAAGATTTAAATTGGAAAAATTCAAAACTTAATAAATTCATATAATAAGTTTAGAACCGAATTCACAACATTTCTTATAACAAACGCAACCATTTTCAACATGCACTTAATCTCGACCTTTCGGTATCTTGCACCAAAGGGCTGGTGAAGATTGGGCAACTCTCCAAACTTGCTTGCCCAGCATTTGCTTTGTTGAATGTGTGTAGATTCTTAAACCCGAGCCCTCCATTGTCCTTCCTTTGCTACAATAGATCCCATTTCCTCCAAGCAGCGATTTTTCTCTCCATAGCTCTGTGTATGAAAACTGGAATTTTAAATATAAACTTAACATATTGTGGAATCGCTTGCACCATTGCTTTGATTAAGATTCCCTTCCTTGCTTTGATTAGATTTATGGCATGCAAGAAAGGGATCAATACCATCTTGGGGATGGCACAGCCTAATAATGGGGAGAGAGGCTATATCTAATGAAGTGATGTAGTCAATGGAGAAAGGAAAAGAAATCATAATTAAAGAGGGTAAATGGAGGGAAAATGCCATAATTAGGGGACCAGCAAATTGGAATGAACCACAAATAGTTGCAGAGTTAACTCAAAGAAGTCGCAATGGAAAGATCAAACTCTGCGCCTGTTTTTGGATGATTAAACAGTGGCTGAAATTCTAACTATCCCCTTGAGAGGGGGTGATACAGCAGACAAACTGGTATGGACAGGCAATCGAATTGGAGATTATTTGGTGTAAAGTGGCTATAACTGTCTTAGAGATGCATAGTCAAAACTGAATGTAAACCAAGCGTCTTCGTCCTACCAAGTTCCCAAAGCACTCGTGAAGCAGACATGGTCTCTGAAAACCTACCCCAAGATCAGAATTTTCATGTGGAGTGCACCTAAAAATGCACTCCCTACTGGCGAGAATCTATCCAAGCGAAGAATCTTGCCTAAGCCACTTTGTCCGCTGTGTCATAGTGCACCAGAAACCATAGAACACCTTCTCATTTTTCCCAGGACGAGCAATGTTTGGTCTGACCCTGCAATAGGCATTCGAATTTCTCGTCTAGGATTAAACAGAATTGAGGAATGGCTTCTCAACTTCCAAAGGCTCACCTCAAATTCTCTATCTTTTGAGCTTTATGGCCATTACTTTTTGGAGTATTTGGATATCAAGAAATCAAGCAGTCTTCAGGAAACAAAAACCAGAGGCGAAGATAACTGTTGGAATCCGCTTTGGCCATGCATGAGAGCTTCAAGAAATGGAACTCAAGAGCTGAAATCCCCACTCAAAACCCAAAACCCTCACCTGCAATTTGGCAACCTCCAGAACAGGGACATATCAAATGGAGCTTCGATGGCCCATTCATTGATGGGTCGATGGAAGGAGCAATCGCTAGCATCTATCGAGATTCTTCGGGCAAGATCGTGGATCGTCTCGCCAAATTTGTTCGAGTTCAGATCAGCCTTCGTGGGAAGTTGCTCCTCTATTCACCGAGTGCACAACTCTCTTAGCCCAATTGCCAGAAGCACATTTAGCCCATTGCTATAGAGAGGCGAACCAAGTTGGTGATTGGTTGGTAAAGACCCAAATGTGTAATGCCCTGCCATGTAATTGGGCTTTTAGGCCTCCTCAAGCCCTGCTCATTTAAGTTGTAATTGAGCTTGTCCCTAAAGTAATGGAAAGTTTTATTCTGGCCAAAAAAGAAAGGAAAGTCCTGCCGACCCACTCAGAATTTGAAGAATGCCACGCCACGCTGTAAAGAAGTTGGAAGGAACTGACTGGGGCAAGAGCAAGTCTCCATACCTCAATAGAGAATGGACACTAGAAGATAAGATGACTCTGAGACTCCCATTGATGGGAGCATATAAGGTGTCAAAACCAAACCAGAAACTTAAATTGAAATCAGAACTAAACTGATTTTTCGTGTATTTTTGGATCTGTTCGATTTTCGATTCAAATAATGAAAAAATAACTATTTTTTTATTTTGGTTCAGATAGTTCTAGTAACCAAACCGAAAATCGTCCCCTTCTTAATATTATAATTTACTCAATCTCTCTCCTTTGTTACTAAACCTCTTCTTCAAATTATAAAAAATAAAACTGAATTGGTTCAGGTCACTAGTTGGTTTAAAGGTAATGCAGATGCAAACAATTCGGTTCCATTTTCCTGAAAACCTGGATAGAACCATACTGTTGACACCCCTAAGCATACGTAAAACGTCAATGAATTGGCAAATACCTAAGGCGATACAAGCGACCCCGAGTGGGAAGTGAATGGCAAGCCACATAACGAATGCAAACTGCAGAACCATTAGGTGCTGGGGATGAACCATCCTGAGATGATCCAAAGCCAAGGAGATGGAGAACACTCCATTTGTACTGGGCTTCCAAATCACCTTACCTCTAGCAGACGAAAAGGGGAAAGGTTTCCAAAATCAGTTCTCGGCCATGACCGAAAAGGCCCACCTGGGCGCGATGAACTCGACAACGACCGTCCACACGGTAACCCCGCCAGAAAGGACTGGAGAAGAACTCCTTGACCATAATTTTCTTAGAGAATTCCGATCTCGTCTGTTCGACTCCCTCAAACATCGATAACTGGGCGCGCAGGAGACCAGCTATCCATCCACCAAAAGGATAGCGGGTACCATCTCCCATTCGACAAGTCAAATTTTCTACATCGATTTGGCGATCATTCTTCATGAAATCCTCCATTCGCCATCCTACGATGCAAAATCGATACTACTCTTTCACAAACGTTACATACAAACTTCGGGCTACAACAAGGTTTTCGCAAACTATATGATGCACATTTACAACCAAATCAATAATCATCACAGCGCCATTTTCATCTTCCCTCAGACAGGATCATAACAAAAGTTCGAATCTTCTATGCTTCTACGGAAAAAGCCGAAACGTAACTCAAAAGCTTTCACGGCAGAAACTCGACCTTCTGCAGCTCCACGGGAGCGACCTCATGCCCGTCCCTCAAGCCCATCAAGGCCGCGTCGTCGCCTTCCAAATAAGCCCTCAGGAACGCCACCACGACCCCGCCCACGAACCTCCTCATGGGCTCCCTGGCCCTCCCGTTCTTGCACAGGCAGTACGTGGCCTTCCCCCTCAACCCCTCCGTCTCGTCGTCCAGCATGTCCAGGTGCCCGTACTTCTCGGCGACAAAGTAACAAGCAGGTGGCCGGCACTCCGCGAAGAAGTCCGCGTGGTTCACCCCCTCGGCGCGCACGCCGGGAAGAGCGGGTTCTTCCGGACCTCGCCCAGGCCCGACCCGACGACCACCACGGGCATGCCGAGGTCGAAGGAGCGGGGGGCGCAGGTGAGCACGGGAGGCGGGGTCTGCTTGCCCTTGTCCATGCCGTCGACGGGGTCGATGCCGAGCAGGGCCGAGAAGGGGAGGGCGAGCGGGGTCGCCGACTTGCCGAGGGCGAGCGCGAAGGCGGCCTTGCCCCCGCGGCTGTGGCCGGCGACGGCGAGCTTGGCGAGGTTCGGGCGGACTTGGGGCGGGAGGAGGCCGGCGAGGCCGCGGGGCAGCCAGTTCGTGGTCGCCGCGGCGGAGTTGATCTCGTCGGTCGTGTCTGGCCCGGCCACGGTGTACAGCTGATGAAATAGCAAGGAGAAAGAGAATGAAGTTCATCTGATGCCTCTCCATATTAGATATTAATTAATTTTGCCCCAATTTTTTCTTTTTCATTTTATGATGAGCACTCTCTTCAAGGGAAAACTCTTGCCTAAACCCGAGTTTATGATTCCGGAATAATCACAAAAATTGAATTTTGTAAGATGTTAAAACGTATATTGATAAATTAGATGTTGGATGGATGAAACTTTCAGAATGTGTGATTTTCAAGAGAAAGTAGGAGAGAGATTGAGCTTATTATTCATTTTCGTATCTTCACGGATGCACTATTAATCCATGTATAGGAACGAGATGGATTTTACATGTATTCGCCACATCAGTCAAGTCAACCCAACATTCAAATCCTCATATGGGAAGTAAATCTAACCGACTCGAGAAAGAATTAATATTATTCGATTGTCAAATTAAGTATTATGAATGACTAAAGAGTTGGATTGAGAACATGTTTTATTAACTTAATTGAATAACGATAGATAAGATATAACGTATCTGAAATTCCACACTAAATAGTATGACAGATCATGTATAGCTCACTTGCTTAATACCCATTTATAAATATAGTTTTAATTTAGTTGCCTAGCCATTGCCGTTGATTGCATTAGATTCTCCTCCCAATGACATTTGACTGCATGCCCATTGGGAGACGTTTTGTGGGCAATGTGAACATCAGAAGATATCTCGCCCACATGACATGGACAAGCTAAAGCAAATGGTACTAGAAACACTTGAACTACCCTCCACAATGAGCTGTCCTAAGAGAAGAGAAAAAAAAAGAAAAAGAAAAAGAAAAGGACAGCAAGCCTAATAGTCAGTAAAACATAATGAGAAAACGAAAGCTTTTTGTCCACCATCTTACTATACTTCTCCACCAAGTCATCTTGGAAGCAGGAAAAAACAACCCAACTCGCTAAGTCTTCTTGAGAATTGTTTGTTTCTACGTTTGTGTATGGTCACAATTCGCCTATTTTTATTCGTGTCTCAATCTATCAAACATCTTTATCTAATAATTTAATAAAAATTATTAGTGAATTATTCAAGTGAATAAGCGTGTTCATTCTTCTCGTTTAAAGTCTATAGTTGAATCATCACATTTGTATATTCTCTTTGAACCATCCCTAGAAACACGGACCTGTGTCTCTGATGATTACTCGATATGCATACGATATAGGGAGTGGCCACACCCGATACCCCACGAGGATTATTTAGTGCTCAAATAGCCTGAGCACCCCAATGATATAAAAAGAAAATACTTTAAACTTTTAGGGCAATTGATAGAAGCCCATAAAATTTTGAAGACAAAAGCTTCGTGCTCGCAACATCACACAAAAAAAAGAGGCACCTCGGCCGACATTGATTTTGGGTGCCTAGAACATGTTATTACACTTGAGGCTGTTAAAAGAGTTTGTCATTGTTAAATTTAAGGAGCAGGTTTTCTCCGAAAACTTTTACATTTAACCTTAAGACTAGAGCCTTGGATGTTAATCCGAACATGTAAACATCTCATGTACCGAATATCTATGAACGCATAGACAAAAACGATAGGAGCTCCGCAGTTCATGCATCATGGCGCGAAACATAATCACCCTAAGTTAGAGGAAAACGAAAAGAATGACTAGAAATTTTACAGTAGCTTGACTCCATTTGTCTGCCAGAGACCCGTTTTCCCAGGCGTAAATTGTCGTGATTAAGAAATTAATCGAGTCAATTCACGAAATTCGATTGATCTCGCCCCCAACTCAAGATGCAACAATAGTTTTTCCACCTTGGACTCCCTCGTCTAAAGTTCGGCGTCCGCCGCGAAAAAAGAAGCAAATCATATGGAAGACGGAGAGAGAGGAGGGAGAAATTAGGGGGCAGACCTGAGGGGCGACGACGACAAACCCGTGGGACGAGACGTGCCGGATGAGCTGCGAGTAGAACGAGTTGTAGAGGAGATAGCCGTGGAGGAACACCAGCACCGGGAACTCCCCGGGGGCGTCCGCGGGGAACGCGATCAGGAGAGGCTTCGGAGGCCGGTCCGCGGTAGCGCACGATGCCGTTGCCGCCGGCGATGTAGCCGAGGCCTCGACTCTCCTGAGTTCAGCCTTGTACTTGCCAATCTCAAACACATCGCTGGCGGTGGTCGGAAAGCAAGAGGGAGGCATGATTTTCACTTAGAATGTTTTGTCTCTCTTATTCCTTCTCGGGTACCTGGAGTTCTTACAGGGTGGGAAGCGGATAAGTGCCTCTATGTGGTGTTGCCTTTGTAGCCTCTCAGCTTGTAAGAGGAACAATTTGAAGGAAGGGTGCATTAATCTTCGGGTCAAAATTCAAATTGGGCCTTGATATTTCTTGCAAACTAGGGGTGGGCTTTCTTGGCCCATGGGCCATATGCGTAGGATTGTGAAACGTGCCATGGACTTTTCGAATGTTCAAATCGAGTTGGACGAGCCTGGAGCCTTTTAGTCTTTTACAAATGTGACACGGCTTGAGACATAACAACAAGATCGAGAATTTGCATTCCAAAGTTAGGGTTATTACTTCTTTTCCGTTTTAGATTTTATTTTTACAAAATTTAATAAGGAGAAGAAAATTTAGTGCGAAATTTTTCAATTGGGTCTTTATGGAGAAATACAATGATCCATCCGAAGGAAGTGATTCCGTGCGACATTTGCAATTTACCTGTGGGTTTGGAGTGATTTTAATTTTGTACTTTTCCCTTTTTTTATAGCATTCAAAAAGCAACTTTTTTTTTTTACTTAGAATATCAGTATTTTTCTTTCAAAGGTATACATGAAATGAAAATGTATTATATGTTTTGAATACTTTTACAAACTTCAGATAGCCTTTTCTCTTTAAAATTTAAAAAAGAATAACAAGTAGGTGTTTTCTTTACTAAGTCGAACCAAAGGAGATGCTATTTATATTTTTGGGCCTTTTTGACGACTATCTTATTCAGGGAGGATCATACTTCACTCGAAATACTCAGATGCGAGGGTTGACATGTGCCTCAAAAGGGTTGGTCCACGTAACAACTTTCAAGATAAATTGGAAAAACCACGATAATTCGAATAATTTTATTTTAGATCCTAAACTTTAGAATTTTATTTAAATAGCTTCCCTTAAATAGCTTCCTTGTAACACAAGGGATTTGCTCTCATGTCAAAATCATAGCTTAATTACATTTAATTCCTAAATCTGAAGAAAACTAAATTTATCCCATAATCATGTAACGTATTAATCGGACTATCTAAAACTAAAAGTTAGGAATAATCTTTAGCAAGCAGATAGAGATATTGGTGAGTTTGCACCAATTTCACGGATTGATATTGGTCATTACATAGTCGAGCGGTCGAGTGCAATATGATATTAACTATCATATTAATTTTGAGGTTTCTTCTGCAGGATGTTCCAATTTAAAATTTCCCCAAAGCTTTAGGGCTTTAGTGCAATTTTCAATTTCATCTCCGGTACTATTTCGAATGCAGACAGTGCCGTGAATCCCATGTTCCTCTGGTCTTTCAAAGATGCTTTTTCCATTACTTATTCCATGTGTTCAAACTCCGACTTCCTTTCTTCCCTATCTTTTCCCACTTCCAATCCCGATTCTCTCTCTCTCTCTCTCTCTCTCTCTGGAAAAAAGGTGGAAAAGTGGGGGAGGTGACTGCAAAAAATGAAAGAAAAAGTTGGTGAAGAATTCAGGGCCAGAAAAAAAAATAAGGGCAAAATTGGGGGGATGTGGGAAAGAAAAATCCAGAGGCCCACCATTATTCTTCGCCCCTCAAAGTGAGGGGAAAAGGTGTAGACTTGGTCGCCGATAATTCCCAAAAAATTCCTCATTGCTAAGTAGTACAAGGATTTTCATCATATCCGTTGCTTAAAGAGAAAACTATAGCTACATGAGAATCGGATTGTATGCACGCCTGAAATCTAATTATTGTACACATACATACATAGGTAGGGATTGCACCTATTGCCAAATGCTAACCCGGATGTGAAAATAGTTATCTTTTCCATCCTTGTAGATAGATTATGGATCACCAACCAGGTAATTGTTCCATGGTCCAAGACTAGTTTGCAAGCACGGTGCCCTACTCCACTATCAATCTCAACCTTGGCTGCAATGGACGGACCTAAGTGATGCCTCGTCGCTGATCTTGGGCTTCCCCACTCACAACTGGTGGGGGTTGTGGTGACAGGCTCTCCTAATATACAATTGATGTTTAGTTAGTGCTTTAACCCGAACATTCCCAATAATGAGAGATATATTTCAATTCCGTCTAAACCATTTTTTATGACAAAAAAGGAAAAAAGAAACACACTAAAGGCCTTAAAGTTTCATTGTACCTATTCCCCTTAGAGCAGAGCCTATTTGGTTGCAGTATGCATTGGATCAACTAACTCAACTTGGCTCCATCACACAAGCGGAAAGCTAGACGCATCCCTGATTTGGCAAATAGAGAAAGATTAAGGAAATTCGGGATCGTCGCTTCCCATGTGAAACAGTTCCCATGTGAAACAGACACAGAAAAAGATTAGATTTCAGGGGAGACTAAAGGCGGATCCATCTGGACAGAATCCAAGTGTGCCAAAACAAGACAAAGAAAACACCAACGACGTCAAACATTCCCTTAGTTTTCCTTGGCTAAACCTAGGCATTCGTATCCAAAGTCCAAACTGAGCGTACTTTACTACATTTTTAAATCACATGTGGTCGCCACCAAGAACGATTTATAAAATCCAGCATGATGCATTGTGCATGACAGATGAACACAATAACCAAAAAAGCCCACCACATTCCACAATCGCATGAATAAAAAACAAAGGGCTCCCCTCTCTCTCTCTCTCTCTCTCTCTCTCTCTCTCTCTCTTCCTCTTTATGTTATTCCTTACTTAAATGAAACTCTTCCTTAACTTTTTTGACCGCCCAGTCCAAGACCCTCCTTTCTTTCTTTTCCTTTCCCTCGCGGCTAAAGGACAAGGACATACACGATCACATGGTCCTCTCTCTTTGCTTTCGCAGGCGCTTGTCTCGCTTTTACTTTTTCCCAACTTCAGATCAGGACAGAAGACGGGAAATTAAAGGGGGGACACAATTGTGGACTTTGCCTTAATCTCTGTCCGGATCACAAACAAACAAGAACCAAATCTCATTGCATCATCATGATGGTCCTCATTTTACATGCTTTCTTGTGGATAAAGCATTTGACATATTCTCGGAAGAGGCGCTCGTTCAATCAAGAAATCTACTAGGAATAAGAATATATGATACGGTGGAGGAAAACCCAAAAAATATTTAGGATTTTAGGGAAGACCCAGATGGAATTTTGCCATGAATTCCTCCTTTTTACAATAGGGAAACCAGAAAAAGACCCCAACCCAAATCTAAGAAGACTTACATATTCCCCCTTCCTGGGACAAAAAACTTCTTAACAGATTATAAAGATTATAGTTCGATTCGAAAGGGTGGCCACATAGTTAAATCCCCCAATCACACACGAGAGCTTTCAAATTCTATGTCTATTTCCTTCGTTCGGCGGCGATGGAGAGGAGCCTGGCGACGCCCTGGGTCCAGTTATCGTATTCTCTCTGGTTCGGGCACTCAAACTCTACGATCCCTCTCATCACGGTCTTCAGCCCGAAGTATCTCCGGTTCTCGCCGCCCTCCAGCAAGTGACGGCCTGACCAGGCCGGCATGTCTTTAAGCACTTCCAAGACCACATCTGCAGGAATAATTTCAAACAGGGTTCAGGAAAAGAGATAAAGCAAAAGATGAAACCTTTTGATCTTTCTCTCCACTTTAGTGAAGAAAACTGGATTTGAGCTTTCACAAATCCCCAAATAGAAGAGACCCACATCCACTTACAGCGTTCACATTATCATTAGAGAGAGACAAAAGCAATCAAAACTCACTCTTTTTCTTTTTTGTGATGGTCCCAGCAACATGCCTGCTCTTCATCTTCAGCATCACCTGCGCAAAAGAGGAGGATTTTATAGAGACCAAAGGTAAAAAGCAAGGAAAGCGGATCCATTTATTCCATCGTCATCTTACAGATATTTTCACTTTTAGTCTTGTCTAGCATCTCTTTTAGACCATCTATCTTCACTTTCAAAGCTACAAAAGTCTAATCTATGCCCCAATTATTGAGTCATCACATGGAAAAGAAAACCACAAAGTACAAGCTTCCAAATATGCCAATTACCTGATTGAATCTGTTTATGTAAACAGAGACTATCTTCCAGTGAAGATCACCTGCATTCAACAGGGGAAATCACATCACTAAAGAGTCTGCAAACAGGCCGTCAATCATCAAAATCCAATGCAGCTTACTAACAAATGAAGAAAACAGGCTGAAATGTTACGACTTCAACCTCGGACACATCGCGCAATGACCCATTGGATAAACTCGAACAACTTAACAACAATTCCTTCTATTGTGATGGCCTAAATGACTTAAGTATCCACCACAATTCACATGAACCTTTCGCCTTGAGATTCCTTGTGACTAGAAACTACCAATTTCAGTGATTAATAGAGGACCCAACAACCTACATTGCTATAATTTTATCAAAGCAGATGCAACCAAAAAATTCTGCTTGTATTGGACCCAAGAAGTTCGAGACTGCATTTTATTACCTTTGCGAGTGCGCTTAAGAAGCTCATTTCCTCTGGCTAGCCACTCCCTGCTGCAGATTCCTAGGAAATTCTCCTCTGGGACAAGTTCGCCACTACTGCTGTTTGAACTACAATTGGTGAGACTACCACCACCGGCGGCACCTCCAATCCCCTTCTCCACCGGAATAACCGCTGCTATGTTCCACACTTCCTTCAATGTCCTTGCCTTCAAAGTTGCCGCCCCACGTAGAGCTGGGGAACCAGGGCCAATCCACCCAGGTCACAATTCAATCCATCAATTCGTAATCCCAACAATTTAACAGAAATTCATAACTCAATTCTCAACTCAAAAGATCGAATCCAAAAATGTGTTCATACCTGTAGCCGCGCCCGCGGTTAAGGTCAGGATATCGCCAGCTGACCGCACATTGACAGCGGAGCTGACGACCGCAGCAACGTGCTCCCTCTCAGCCCCCATTGCCTCGGCAGCCTCAACACACTGGGCAGCCACCAGGGTTGCGGCCGTGGCAACAGCCACATCGGTCTTCGCCATCTGCTCGTCCTTGCCCGACGCCGAAGAGGCAGCGGTGGCAGCCGCGATTGCAGCGACCGCCGCAGCAACCCCCGCGACAGAGATGGCTGCATGGAGCTGGGCGTTCTGGGCCCTGGCCTCCTCCTTCTTCTTCTCCCTACGGTCCTTCAACCACCTCCCCACCGTCTTGCCGCCACCGCCGCTGACCACGACACCTCCGCCGCCGCCGCCGCCTCCTCCTCCGCCACCCCCTGGTGTGGAGGAGATCCTGAACTGGTGGACATTGAGGGGGTTGTTCGGCCGGCAAAACTGCATGGAAAGATGATTGTGGGTCATCCATTCCATGGAAGCATAACACATTCAAGACTTCAAATTTAACCAATCCTCTCCCTTTCACTCTTTTTTACCCAATTTTCGTTCAAATGGCCATCGCTCGTGCACGTGGACATTGCCCATCATGGTCCTCGGCCATGGGGGGGACGATCGGTTTTCGGCTATAATTAGCGAACGGGCCAGCGAAGAAAGTCGTTGAGAGTGGTACGCGGGGCTGGGAACGAACGCGCCACCAACTCCCCCCTTCTTTTCCACATTTCTATGTTTTCATTGTGGGGAGGGAGGAGGAAAGGGGTGGGACCATACATAAATCCATTAATGCGACCAAGCTCGAGACACGACCGTAATTGAGCAAAAGAGTCCAACGAGTGGCTCCATGCCACCGTACATTAATGTTCCACCAAATGCTCGCTGCAACACCAAAACGAATCCTCCGTACTTGCGCAGAGAATGAAAATTTCAGATCTTGTCTCGCCCTCACCTTGACCAGTTCAGCGTATACCAGAAAGGATTAAACTAATTAAACTAATGATCCGAGTAAACAAAACACTCGCGATTCCTTGGTGAACCCGAGAGAAGTTTTGAGGAATTTTTCTGTTCTCTAGGAAAAAGGGTGAAAACCCAGAAGCGAAAAATGAAAAGGAGAGCGCGAATTATTGCATTGAGAAATGGGAAGCATCGCAGTTCCAGGTCTACTCTATCCGAGTGCAATTAAGGGGGAGGTGAAGGCTTCGATTAAAGCAAAAGCTGGTTCGCTCGTTTCGCGCTGCGTTTTTCTTCTCTCTGCACGACCACAGTCTTCGTGCTTCCCATCACAGCTCGCAGAAAAAACGAAAAAAGAAAGACGAAAACTTGGGTCTTGTCGAACTTCGGTCCGAGCTCTATTCTCTGTAACCATGATAAAAAAATGATTTTTTTTCCAAGTTTATGTTCGAGTTTTGTCCGTATCTGTTTACGTGAGGAGGCGAGATCGCGTCGGTTCGCGTCTAGAAGAAAAATTCAAAGGCGAAAGGGAAGAACAGAGCAAGTGACCAAGGGAGGGGCTTTTCGTCTGGGTCAGAATCAACCATAACAGTGAAGGGAAAAAGTCAAGAAAGAGAAGAAAACTAACCTTGGCGTCGTCGATTTCGGAGGGAGAGACGGGGGGGCTGTCGGTAAGGGAGCCGCAGCTCTGAGCCCCGTTGAGCGGTCCGCTGCTGTGGGAGAGCCTCCCTGAAGTTCTTGGCGACACCTCTTGCTGCAAAAAAAAAGGAAAAACAAATCAGGGCCGAGGCCAACAAAGAAAAATGTCATCAACGAGGAATCTTTCTTTCCGGGTCGGCAAGGATGATCGAAATGATGAAGCAAGTGAAGAGGGCGTGCGTGCCTGCGTTTGATGAGAAAGCGCAGGGGAAAGTCGAGCTTACGTGAAGCTTGAGGGAATTGCCAAAAATGGCAGTGAGTTTCAGAAGCCAGGTCTTTGCAGAAAAACGCAGTAGATGTGTCTGCGCGTGCGCGTGTGTATAATGATCTTGAAGGAAAAAGCCAAAGAAGATGGAGATGGTGATGGAGATGGAGATTGGTTCGTGATTTCGCAGAGAGAAGGGGAGCAATTTTTGTGCTGCTAACCCAAAACAAAAAGCAGAGCACTTTTTCCAGCTAAATGAGACAAGCGCGAATAAGTCAAAATTCACGAGAAACGTCGCAATGCGAGCGACACCACTTCGCCAAGAAACCGAAGAAAGAAATACAAAAGAACTGAGCACTCACCGACTGAGACATGATCCGCTCCATGACCATCTGGGACGTCTCGGAGGACGCGAAGGAGAAGGGGTTCCCGGAGCAGGTCGCGCCCTCCTCGAGCTCCCCGGCCAGATCCTCCGGGATCGCCCCCCCGCCGCCGCAGCCGCCGTCGCCGCCGCAGCAGAGGGCGGACCCGGGGGAGACCCCCTTGGGGAGGGGCGGCGCTCCCGCCATCGAGGGGGGCGGGGCGAGGGCCTTGGAGACCTCCAGCGCCGACACGCTCCAGGAGCGGGAGAGGAACTCCATGGGCTCCATCGGCGTCTCCGGCGGGCGGTAGAAGATGGGGTCGAGCCGCCACTGCTCCGCCACCGGCTTCTCCATGTGGGGGGATGATGGAAGGGGAGGTCGAGGTCGAGGTCGAGCGTCGATGGCGACCGCGTGGGGGTGTAGCTTGTGGTGTACTTAGCGAGATCAGGAGGCAGAGTGTCTCCGCTAGTGAAGGAGATGGAAAGAGAGAGAGAGACAGGGGAGTCGGTGTGTGTCAGCTTGCGTTTATATAAGCTTTTTATGCTTAGGAAGTGAAGGCATCTTTTGATTTTTTTTTTTTTTTTCTGCTATTTTTTTTTTTTTTTTTTTTTTTTTTTTTGCTGCTCTTTGCTGTTGTTTTTTTTTTCACTTTTCCTTTTTTCCATGTTTTCTTTTTGTTTCATGGGATTGTGTTGTGTCTTTTTCGATTTCTCCTTTCTTTTACGGTTTCTTTTTCATCATGGACGGGCGGTGTCAGGTAGTGAATACATGACTTGGGAAAAAGTGGGTATTCATTGATGGTTATGCATTTAGTTGGGATGGTTTGAATGTGAAATTATTTGAGGGAGTGAGTTAATGGATTTTTCAATAAGCCCACTTTTTGTATGGAGACTAGATGTTGGCTACCTTGATGGGTTGCGTGAAACGTGGAAATTGAAATTTACATAAATATATTGTGCGCACTTGAAACATTATTATGAACATCTTTGAGGAATATTGTATGTAAATTAGGGTTTGATCTTTCCAATTAAAGAAAAAGTGACTGGCCGAAAAAAGAAAATGTTATGACTTAGCAAATCGTAATAAAAATACCATTCACGACTTTGAAATAAGTATTAATGGCAATATCTGCTATAAAACAAAAATCACACTGCAAATTGTAAAAGTAGAAAGATGGACATGACATTGAAAGCTATAGTCATTCCAATCATTAGATGCTTTACTCAAGTTAGAGTTCAGGAGATAAAAGGCTTCACGATTGCATATCACATTCAGATTATCATTGTATATTTTACGTGGAATTACGAGAATGAATAATATTGATTTTCCAAAAATAGCTTATTATATTCTCTCTGTAAACAAGTACATAGATAAAGCACATATACAAAACCCACATTTCACGAATAGTGTTAAATTACTGATGAGCATGAATATATTAATCTCATACTATCTATTCAATATGTCTGATGCTCATTAAAAATGGCTCTTGAAAGTAATATTTCAAACCGTATTCATCTTTGAGTCTTTAGCTCGTCCTGCAAATTTACTTTGCAATCCTGCGAAACGAGAAATTTTGGTGTATATCATTTTTCAGAATTATAACATCCATACTTTTACAAGCAATCAATGAACTTTGGTACTATTTCCAAATTATTGATACTAGATTTTTTTTCCTAGCACCAACAAACCAGAGAAGTGGGACAATTTATACATGAGAAGTCCAAATCAAAATACTGTGCATGCAATTCCTCGGAATCAGAGTTTAGTATTGGGTAGTAAATGAAGATGCCCTGTCGCTTTGCAACTTTCGAATGTTGCGGAGTCCTAAAGACTGGATTGATGCAGCAAAATGGAATCATAATATCAATGAACTGTTAAAATGTGGACTTTCTGCTCTAAGTTCAGGCAAGATCATGCAATTGACTCGCGATAACAAAGAAAATTGCCGAAAGAATCGAAGGAGGGAAATGCACAGCCGACCCGTCGTATCATGTCATCATCTTCTAGTGAAGACATCTGGGTTGAATGGTAAGTAAAATACGTGTAAAGAGCTCCTTTCCTGCCCTCTATGAAGGTAGCTATTGTTTTCACCATCTTAACCCGCGATCCTTCACCCTAAACCCTAGCAATCACTGCCTACCTACCTTATCGTTTTTGCTTCTTTCCCTTTGGTCCTCCGTTTCTTCTTTGCTTTGCTCCTTTCGTCGCGTAGGACAAATGAAAAGTTAGATAGCTTTGGACATACCCAAATCTTAAATGGCTCTTTGACTATAGCACGTCAGCATTATTTGGATCGAGTGAAACATGTTTAAATCCAGCTCTAATGAACGTTACGACATCAAGATAACCCTCCACAAATTACTCAACTTGAGTCAGTCAATGCTTACTTTTCGTTATAGTACTAGACCTTCGCTCAAGCGAAGTAATATGTCGTTCAAATCATCATATGACACCTACCTTTGACCATACTATTATGGGTCATAACGTATCGTACGAGACGATATTGCTCCCATGATGGACTATTTTCAAGTGGACCATGGAAAATAACTACGTAACTACTATAATCAATTCGGCCATGCTCGAAGGATGTGAACCTTAGATAGTCTCATTCCCCACCATCTATCCTTACGAGAGGGGCAAGAGGACGGTGACAACACTGATATCCATCTTCCATGATTGGATTTGATCATGAGAAAGGAAAAGATTGAAATGAAAAATGGAAAAAAATATTTAAAAAGAGCATGGAAAATGATGGAAATCTTATTAATTTTTGGACCCTACTCGGACACAAACCGAACCATCGAACTGTATCCATCTGGAATATTAATTGAATTGGGCCAATTTTCAAGGAGAGGTCGGGAAGAAACTACGAAATGGGGGATGGACATCCGACGCGTTGCGTGGATGAATTGATAGGAGGAGTCTTAGCAATTATCGTGAAAATTTGTCTGATGCGTACGTAAAATCGGGTGAACAGTGGCCATCAATAAATGCTCGAGCCGTAGGAGATGCGATATGTCCGGTTAAATGGATTCACCGCTTTTGTAGAGAATTCTCAGGACCCAAGAAATATCTGCTATTTTATTTTTTTTTATCAAGAAATCGCCAAAGATCACCCTTCGAAAATCACACGACCTTTCAGTAACTAGTGGCACCATCGGACCTACATCTGCTATTGTTGACACCTATGAATAGTCAAAAAATGGAGAATTAGAGACATTGATTTTGTGAGACATACCATATGGAGCGAGATATCGCCTTTATAATTACACGGTATTACAGAAATTATGCCAATCGATCTATGATCAGCATAGGTTTGATCAGCATAGATTTGATCAACATGAGGTTTGTCATATACCAAATCAACATTAACCATATGTGATTATGTCAATGGCCCCACCTCATCTTGAAATCTCAAGTTATGAGCATCATGGCTAGATACGAGGCGTGAGAGTTGGCATTAGCACGGCAAAAGTGACTAGCATGATGCCAAATCAAAGTCCGAGAAAATTTCGAGAATGGTTATTTTCTAGTTTATCGTCATCCCTAAAATAGAGTGACAGATATTATGATCGAACGCCGCGGAAGCAGATTGGCATCCGTGGAGATGTGAGTAGGACTAATACCAAACTTGTTACTAGAAATTGATGCTGACTTGTGAGGGACACATCTAAAACACAAGGTACACGTCTTGGACGTGGGGGCACAAGTATAAAAAGGACGTCTCAAGAGAGAAGGACATGCAGCTCGACCAAATCACAAGAACTCACTTATTGTATCCGTGTTTTCATTCATTTTATTTTTTGTGCTAAATTCTTGCTCTTGTGAATTCGATTTGAGCTTATGCTGTCAATATTTAGTTTTGAACCACTCATAAGCTTAGCTCATGTTGTTTTGGAGATATAAATCACTTGACCCATGGTACAAGGATCAAGTCTTTCTCATATTTGTCAATACATGTTCAATTCAAGACAAGGTTTGGAAAATCAGCAGACTATAGCTCACATGCTTAAGGGTTAGAGGTGAAATTGCATAAAGATGCCCACCATACACCAAAAAATGTGGTCTAGATTGCCTCAACTTTTACAGAATCAGACAAATGTGTAACCTCACTTGTGCACACCTAAATGATGCGAAGCTTCGTCCCTATCGGGAGGCCGCTTTTCTCTTTTCTGATAATCAATAAAGTAGAAAAATCTTGGAGTGGATGGTGTTGGAAGGGTTTGTCTACATCGTAGAATCCCTCTCAAAATATACTAATCGCCATGATCACATATATTGAATAAGATTTTAGTGAATAATAAGAAATCATTGGAAACGTCTGATCAATTGGGTTTTTCCAGGTTTCATTCTTATACGGACTAAACAAGTGGGCGTTCTTGAAACGTTGCCCCATGCATTTTTGTGCGTCCTTCTCATATTTTCACCCTATTCAAAACTCAAAATCTCCCATTACTTTTACTCAAGATCTCACCCAAGAATTCTATAGACGTCGGTCCGCATCTTTCCATTTTCTGAAGATTTCTCCCACAAATTTTCACATGCCTACCCTCTATTATCTTGGTCATTGAATCAAGTGAGATCCTTAATATTTAATGCTGAGACTAATTGGATTCACGTGAACTCGAAGCATATAAGTAAAAAATGGATTTATGGCTGAAAATGACAAAAAAAAAAAACCGACTTCCCATTTGGCTATAATACTATAGTTCAAATGAGGGTCATGTAACTCCTCTTGAGTCAAAAGTTTCACCCAATTTATTGATCATTACACAAAATTTTGTCCCTGGCCACCCTATTAGATTTTTGCTTATTGGAAAGTTTCGAAAAATATTTGTTAGTTGTGTCCACGTTGAATTCAATTTTATTGCGGTAAAAGAAAGTACTTACCTACACATTATACATGGATTCGATTCAACATGGGTTATGAAATAAACGTTATGTCACCAATGTCTAGGCAGGAGTATGGTGGCTTCGATTGACTGATTTTTTGCAATGTGTGCCGTCCTCGCCCCCGCGATCTTGAAACTTATTGTTAGAAACAAAGACGAATATAGAAAATGATAACCCACCAGTGGGCAGCTGAGTTGATTCAGCTTTGGGCACTTCAGCGCAGAGGTCCTAGAATCAAAACTCCGCAGCTACTAACACGTCTTAAGTGAGGGGCCATGGTGATGGGGTCCTATGCTAGTCTCCCCCGAGGTATAGGGGCTCAGCTCTTCGGTGCCCCTGTAATGGAGTCCTCAATTATAAAAATATATATATATATATATATATATATATATAAATGATACAAAAGATGTAATTTCAAATATTTGTTCCATACTCAATGGCCTAGAATCTTCCCTTTCTATGTCGGTGTGTACTGCAAAAATCCAAGCAGCTAAATTAATCTAAAACTAGCCATTAATTGGAAATCTAAAATTCTACATGTTAGGAAAAGCGAATCAATGAACTAGAGATCAATTGGTCTGCAAAAAAAATAGATATCTAGGTTTGGGGATTCGATTAAGCATGAGGAAAAGTTAGCACCTCCGTGTTGCCCTCTTCATATTATTTTCTTTCGGTTAAATTCTTTCTTGGAGTATCATAAGATATCTAGTATAATATTCATATAGTTTTCTTCCGACTCTTGACACCAACAATTTTATTATCTTCCCTCAGGTGAAATCATCAAATCATGACGAGTAACAACTTGATTCCAACACGATTCATGTCTTTTCAAAATACGCCAGTATTCATAGTAAATCCAAATAGTGGATCACTCCAACAAACCACCCCCATTGTATCACTCAATTAGAAAAATGATGAGGTTGACTTTTGATCAAATTTATCCAAATATTAGTAACAAAATTAAGAAAAATTACTCGATTAGTAGTCTTAAACCGATTATATGTATGCAATATAGTCATAAACTTTATTAGACAGTTTAGTCCTAGACATGTCGATGATTTTTCAATGTAATCTATCCAACCAATTTAGACTGTAAAATTTACAAAATGGAAGTTTATTTGCCGTCTATCATTCCATATAGTATGGTCAGTTTTTTAGCTAACCATTTGTGACGATAACAATGCCATTCTAAACTTTTTAAAATTTCCCCTTTTCTTGCGTTTGAACCGTTAATCTTCTTCTTTCTCACATTTCTTGTTACTGTTCATTGAATCCGCTCTACTCTAATTGACAAATTGGCAAAGAGTGAGCTTTCTCTCAATTTTGCGTTGGGACTCGAAAGAAGCGAGATGGGTTCGAGCGGAAAGAGAGAGATTGAGGGTTTCCGAGCCGTCCTTGTCCCCCGGTCGTATAGGTCGAAGGCGTCGCGAATCTGCGCCTCGGCGGAGGACGGGTCGGATCGGCAGATAGGTCGCGAACTCCGGAGGTGGCTGATGGAGCCGTCGGAGTCGGAGTTGGTGTCCCCAAATGGCGCGGTGGATCTCGGCAGGGGAGGAGGCCGAGCTGGTGGCTAATGGGACGCCGGAGAGCTCGGCGGGGGAGATCTCGCCGTCGATTTGGCTGGAGACCTTCGGGAGTTCTCACGGTCGCTCGCGTCCTGGAGACTGAGATTGGGCTGCTCGGAATGGTTAAAGTGAACACAAAAATTTCTTGAAAAAAAAAAAAAAAAGATGAATGGTAAAAAAAAAAAAAAAGTAAAGGAAAGGAGAAGTTTTAAAAATCAGAAAAGTATGGGAAATGAAGTCGTTTCGCTTAAATTCTTCCATGTCGCCTACATGTTATGGATAATGATTAATAATGATTGAATCGTCGGGCCAAGGTTTTTTTAAGTGAAAATCAAATAAAAGAATTATATTTGAATTTGATGAAAAAATTTATAATTATATTTTAATTCAAACATTTATAACTGAATTTATGTATGTACAATATTTTTTGAACCAGTCGGATAATTTTTCTGGAAAAAATTAAAGTGTCTATGTCACAAAATTAAAATTATACAGGTTAAAGTCGTCATGTTAGAAAAGTAAGACGAAAAATTGATCAGTGAACTAGCAAAATAGCAGCACAAGGAGACAACGCCTTTCGTACTTCTTTCTTTTGGCGATTGACCGAATCCTCACATGTACAGGGCGCACGTACCTCCACTGAAAGAAAGCATTTAGTTTGGTGAGATCTAGTACATTTATGCACCGAGAATTAGGGACAGAACGAATTTGATACAGCTGACCTCCTCTAAAAATTGTCCTAATAGCCTCTTATTCACTTGTGTACATAGATAGCCATTAGGTTCCTAAAGAATCATTGCTAGGGATGAGCAATTTCAAAATTAGTTCAAGTTCCAATCGCCCATCGAAATTGGTTTCCAAATTTTTGGAAACTAAAACTAGTGAGGCATATTCTAGAATTTGGAATATACTTTGACATAGTTTCTAGGGTTAGTTCCAAATCTACTAAGTATAATTGAACGATTGTTGTAAATTATCATCTTTAATTATCATCTTTAATAATAACTATTTATTATTATAATTCACTAATCACAACTCATATTAAATTATCAATAAAGTCTTCTTAGGATAGGAACTTAATTATTGAAATATGTTATCCAATTTTTAGAATCTTAAACTTACCCTATATAGCTTAAAACTTAAAACCGAGCCGGTTCCCACTAATCTGAATCTCCGCCTTCCATTTGTGTACTAAAACCATACTCACTCTTTGTCCTTGTTGCCATACCTGGTCAACCGCGGAAGAGCCTGGGCAGGTCGAGCCTCACATCGAGCCTACGCGTTCTTACTCAAGCCCGATCACACACAAAAAAATCAATGAACTCTCCACGTTAAATCGACCGAGCCAGGCAAACCGAGCTGCTCGCGCCGACTTTCTAGCCCACCTGCCGTTCCCCTTCACACTACCATTCGTCAACGAGGCTCCACAGGTTCAACGGCTGGACCAGCCTACTACACTGTTTCTCTCCCCAATTTGACTTTGACCATGTCACTCTCTCTCTCTCTCTCTATCTAGACAATGTCCACGTCAGATGGGTCCAGGTCAACCCCGGGCCTTGACCGCCACGTCAGGACAAAAGGCTCTGCAACTAGTGGGAGGACCAGGAGCACTAGCAGAGGTTTGTGGCCCGAGTGATTATGTCTCTTCCTCCTCATACAAACCAAGACGAATGACCAACGAAGGAAGAAGCAGCCTCCTCTCCAGTACTCTCCACTTCTCAAGAACACTGAAACTCTCTGCAGCCTTGGCCATCTGCAAAGGAGACAGCGCAGTGATAGCCGCTGACAGGCTTAGAATTCGCTTCCTTCTTTCTCTTCTTTTCTTCTTGGCAGAGATTCGGTCTGCTCTCATTTCATTTATTATATTTTGTTTCTTGGGGCACTCCTGTTTTCTTGTGTTTTCTTTATATTTCCGCTGGCCTTTTCTCTTCGCAATTATGAGCGAGGGACGCGTGAACTGACTACGTCATCATCCCCCTGTTTCGATTTCTTCTTTCTTCGTCTTTTTTTTTTGTTTTCATTCTTGCTTCCTGGTACCCTCTTCTGCGCAAGACTTCATTTGCTTGGCAGGCTTTTGCTTTTTCCCTCTGCTTCTTCAATAATGCATCTGCAAAAATGTTCAGGATTTCTTTTCTACAGAGAGATATGCAGTGGATGAGGCGTAAAAGCCTATGCGCCATTTCACCCAAACAGAAACAGATATATTTAGAATTTTTTTTTATGAAAAATATTAGGAATTATGATTTAAATGTTCAATGAAACTATTAGGAATAAATATAGTATAAGTTTTAAAACTTGTTACGAATGTGAAATTAAATCCTAAACATTTCAAAAAGTGTAATCAAATTTTAAACTTATCAAGTTAATTCAATCAAATTCCAAAACTTGTAAGTATTTTTCTTTTGTCAAGTTGGAAATAATTAATGGAAGCTCTTAATTACATCCACTTGACAAGTTTCTAAAAATTAATTGCATCAATTTGACAAGTTATAGGATTCAATTGCATTTTTGTAATAAGTTTTAGATTTTACATTGACTAATATATGTTATTGAAAATGTCAATGATTTTTCTTTTTGACTTCTACAATGAAAAAAGGGTGCATATGAAAATATAAATCTAAGAGTTTGAGTTTGAAAGCAATAAGTCATAAATTTGTTATCTAAGAGGCAATTGAATCCTAAATACTTCAATTTATGTGTTAAAGTTGTTAGCATTCGTTAAAAAGTGCAATTAAATCCTAAATTCATATTGAAAAGTACAGTTTTAAGTTGCCACTTAAGCAATTTTCCAATATCATATAGAAATCGTTTGTTAAAAACATTCAAATTAAAAATTGTGCAGTTTTAAGTTGTAAGCAATTTTCCAATATCATTCATCGTTTATTGAAAAGAAAATACAGTTTAAGTTGCCACTTAAGCAATTTTCCAATATCATATAGACACATCGCTCATCAAAAACGGAGAAACTCGGTTTCACTTTGAATAATTACTTGAATAGTTTTGGACTCGAGTACATGCCCATGGCCCCTTTTTTTCTTCTTAGTCATGAATGCTAAGGCACATGGTTATCGAGGGACAAAAAGTTAGGGAAGTTTCACGAATTCAAAAGCTAGATTAGGGGATGCATTTAATTTCTCTTTGCGACTCTTTTGACTGTGTTATAACCAGTTCTGTCGTGTGGAAAAAGAGAATGTATGTGAGGTCAATTATGTGGGGCTGCGATTTGCAAATGCACTGTTTTTGCCACCTGAGAATGTCTGTACTTTATTCATGACGAGGCGGACATTTTGTTGGGCGCTAAAACTATGTCAATCCGACAAAGTAATTCGAGTATTTATTATTTGGCTCGTGCATATGAGTTATCGGGCAATGTGTGGGAACCAAAGTCATGATGAGCACACCTACAGGTACATTTTCACTGCCCAGTAATCCCTTGTTTCTATATTCTGTCTTGATGCGGGTTCTCTGTCCTTCAATTATGGCAACTTCTGTTTGTGCACGGGTAATAAACTTTTGGAATATTTACACAAGCCCTGCCAACCCTCAACACTTTAACCTAACATATAATATTACCCTGAATTTTTAATTTATTCAATGAAATTTATGCATTGTCATACCTAGATGTTTAATTTCACACAATGTGATCCATATTTTTTTTTTAGTGAAAATTCAATCTAGTTTTCAAACTATATAAAAATATTTGATATTATCATTTTATTAATTCAAGTTTAGGGACAAATTTAAATATTTTTATTTAGTTTGGGAAATTAATTGAATATATATCAAAAATTCATACACTATATTAAATAAATTAAAATTTTATGACTGACATTGTATATTGAGTTATAGTTCATGGACCATGTTAGTTGATTAAAATTTAAGAATGATGTTATATATTCTACTAAAGTTCAGAGATCATTTATGTTATTTTTTCTTATCTTTTAACGGGTTGCCACGTTCACGTTCTTGAATTTTGAAAAATAAAATATATAATTACTTTCTGGTATAGATGATACCCACGTCAAAACACGTGCTACGTTTATGCGTTAAACTAGGCAGTTGCCTATGAGAAGAAAACGAGTGGTTTCAAGTATCGAAAAGTGGATGAAATGGAAAATTTTAATGAGATATAATGATTATATGTTTTTCCTTAAACATGGGTGGTTTGAGAATCAATATGTTTTCATCTGTTATTGAGGGCAATATTAGGAATAAATAAGTGACCATAAGAGTAGTTTTAACTCAATATATAGAAGATACTATATGACAACTATTTGGAACATTTGTTATTTAAATGAATCCCTAACTTTTAGTTGTTTGAAAACATCATTCATGGTCAATATTAAATTAATGTCTCGAGTTTGAAATTGGATGAAGAAATCTTTATTTTTATTAAACATTCTTTTGGAAGTGCAAAATAAGCAAAGAAGTAACAATATGTGATTTACCACTATAAAACAAAAGGGGCACACTTTATTTTATATTTCTATTTATCTTTTAGGAAAAAAAAAAAAAGAGAAGAAGATGACTTTGTTGGAAGACTTTAAAAGAGGAAATTCACTTCGGCAGAAGCAAAATTCCTTGTGGGCGTTGGTTTGTTATGTAGTGGGTCCAAGTTCAAACTTTTGACCTTGGGCGCCCACCCGCATATATAAAAGCGAATATCTCCTGGAGGGTTTCTTTTCGCTGCTGCAGCCTTACGTATAACGGAGAAAAGGAGCCGCATGTCAAGTCGAAGATAGAGTTGCGCGCTCTTTGCTTGACCTTGAATAAGTGGTAATTTTGTGCCGTAAATTTATATTCAAATGAATTATTTATTTATTAGTATTTTAGATTTTGAATTAAATTTAGGTATGGAAAATATTAAGTATTTGAATGATTATAAACTCTGATTCTCCGATTATAATGGATTATCCACTACTAATTCTCCCCGTGGACATACGTACCGACACTTGGACTAAACCACATAAATTTCTTGTGTCCTTATTATTTCTCGTTTATTTTTTGTGGCGATTTCGCGTTGACGTAAATTGCAAAATCTTGTCGTTTTCGCGTATTATATTCCAATAGTCAAAACTTTGTGTAGAATTTTTCATTGGATTTCTTTAATTTTGAGATGATAATACCAATGGCGAATATGCCTGTGATAATTTAGAAAATCACCAGTGGTTGACTATCATCTTACAAACCTACAACACGAACTCATATTTATTTTTCATATTTAATATATTTTTTTGTATTGACAAAATTGAGATTAGATATATAACCTATTTAGTGTATAGGCTCTTAAATATTTATTTTAGGTGGGAGCTCTAGTAATAACATATGGGATGAAAAACTTATATACAACGTCATTTTTCTTATAAGTAACCCCCCCCACCAAAACTTCTAATTTTGCACACCGCAACATGTATACCTTAAACTTGTACTTATGTGATCTATTTACCTTCTGTCAAAATTTTATTAGATTTTGTTTGGCCAAAATAATATCGTTTTTTTATTTTATATAAGTCACATGGGCATCATATCAATGACTCGCCTAGTGATTGACAAGGGTTCTGGCCCTTGTCTATGGTCAATGAGGGTTGGCCAGCCCTCTCCCATGGTTGATGGTGGTCGGCCAGTGATCTTCGCCAAACTTAAAAAAATAAAATAAAAAAAAATCAATTTGAAAAAACCCTATTTTTTTTTATAAAAATTATAAAAATCATCCACTAAATTTGTCTTACATTGAAATGTTTTAGTTATATATATATAAAATCATAAGAAACAAGTTTTCATTAAAATTATATTAAATATAGAAGTATTTTAACAATTTGGGTTAGACCATTTGCAATCCAACTCAACCTACCTATTTGATGAGTCTCATTTCCATTAATCAAGCTCACTCATGGGTCTTTACGTGTTCCTTTCTCTCATGGTGAATTTTTAGAGTGATAATGTTTATTTTTCTTCTTTTTCATGTCTCCGAAGTTTTATATGCCACACAATTGAAATGTTAGGTACGATAAAGGAAGAGTATTAACCATTTCATTCTATCAAGAACATTAGGATCAGTGTCGCATTCAATTGTTTGAAGGTGCCCATATCATGAAGCGGTGCATATCTAATACCTAAGGTCTTCATTCTTATTTCGTCTTTTAGATTACTAACTAAATGACAATTTTCATGCTTTTGAAATAGGTAATCTTAAAAGATGTTATCAACTTTGACGATTCTTGTTCTATCAATGAGAAAAGTATTAATAAATCTATTGTATTGATACTAAATTAGTTCTAAACTTTCAATTATTTCAATCAATTCTAATTTTTTTGCATTGATACTAATTCAATTTATTCTCCCAATTTAGATTGGGAATTACTAACATAGGATTCGACATGCAACCAATACCGATGTCAATTTTTTTAGAAGTTTTTTACCTTTTTTTCTTCTCTCTCTCTTAATCCTCTTGGTTGGTGAGGTCACCGATCATAGGTTGGTCTAGGCAAGGGCCTCCACACCTTGTCGGCTAGGTTGAGGGCTATCGCACACTCGCTGGCCACAAGCGAGAGTGAGGGCATCATGGGCCACGCCGGCCAACACATGAGGGTGCCGACCCTCACATGGAACCCTTGCCTGTGGCCAGCAAGGGCCTAGACCAAGCAAAGGCCACTAGCCCTCATCCATGACCAGTAATGGTTGTGTCACATAGGACCGTCGGTATTTACGTCAATAATTTTCGGTTTAAATTGTCCGGATAGGTTAAATTAATATTAATGCGAAAAGATTTATAACTAAATTGATCCAATTTAAAAATTTAAGACTAAAATGATTTATATCTAATATATTTAGAACTTTTTTGGTACTTTATCCTTATATCAACAGTAGCATTGCTGCACTTCCGTATCTGAATTACGAAGGCGCAGCTCAACGTCTGTGTGAACTACGGAATGGATGGAGACAATCCACCATCCGGGCACCGCGGTCCAACTTTCCAAGAACTACAGCATCGGAAAAGTGCGACTTCTGGAGCCGACCTCGGACCTGCTCAATGCGCTTGCGTTTGGTGGAATAGACGTCACGCTAGGCATATAAAACCAAGACTTACCATCCATCACATCGTGTGCCTAAGAGGCTAGGGTATGGTTTTGTTTTTTTTTGGTCGAATAGGGCATGGTTCGACACCTATGAATTAACTGGATTGAGGGTCCACAGTAGTTGCGACTTGTACCCTGAGGAGTTTAGACCCACCATCAAGCCGGTGCATCCGCCGACGACGCTCGAGCAGGCATGGTTGGAATTATTCACTCTTTGTCGAACACTAGCTGGCCGTTGCTAGTTGATGTGTAGCCCCATTTTGAATATGCCTCAGATCCAACTAATGTGAGATCAAATTATGCTCCATTAATCGAAACCATTTCATAGGTTCGTGATGGTAATTTGAGTTATACGAACAGGCTATATGCGACTGTGGATGCCTTCTACTGGGCAATGGAGAAGGTAGGCGTGAGCTAAGCGGACACAATTATTTCCGAGAGAGGTTGGCCGTCGGCCGTCACCATGATCCATACCTCGCTTCTCCTTCGTCCATTATAAGGTGCATGATTACATTGAGCATGTTCATATAACTCAACTTGCCATCTTGAAGCATTGGACGAGTCCTAGTGAATTAAGTGTAACCTGAGCTAAGTAGATGTAGTTGTTTTTGAGTGGGGTTGGCCGTCAACAACTGCCATGCCTTGCTTCTCCTTCGTCCATTATAAGGTGTGTTATTGGATAGAGCATGTTTGTATAACTCAAGTTGCCATCTTGAAGTACTGGACGAGTCGTAGTGAATTAAGTGTAACCTAATCTCACATTAATTGGATATGAGGCGTATGCAAATCCGGATAACAAGTAATTAGTGGCAATGAGCTGGTGTTGGACAAGGAGTTTACGATCCCACCCATGTCGGCCTAAGCGAATGCGTCCGAAGAAGAAGAACCATTCGTTTGCCCAAAAGCTGTCCCGACGCGGGTAAGAACGCTTGCGGTGTCGGACGGGATTGTCAGGGCATCCCTTGCTCCATCGTATTTATAGTTACTTAAATTGGTTGAAGATTTTGCGTTGTGGGTAATACATACCGAGCTAAATCTCTGGAGACGACTTCGGTACCATACGGAAGACTGACGTTGCGCCCCTGTAGAGTTGCAGAATGGTGCCGAACCATGTCTTGGACGCATCGGCACTAATGCTATGTTTTGCAAGTCCTGATGTTTCATGCGTTCTTCCAATCTTGTTCTCTTGTGAGTTGGACAAGCGTGGCCGGATTAGGAGATTGTCCCCAAGCATTCTCTAATTCACGTCGATGTCGCCTTTGTAAAACCGATTTCATAGTGAAGTAACGCTAAGATTGATAGAACGAGTATCGTGAAAGCTAGGGGGCTATCTGTGAAAATAATGAAAATTATATTTTCCTTAGTAATATAAGAGAGGATATGAGAGCAGCGTATCCAATAGGGATGTGTGTGTGTATAGTATTATTTAAATTTTACCATTTAGTTCAAACTTAAAGAGAAATTTTCATTGCTGGTCCCGCAGTGAGAAAGTGTATATGTATTTATATATACATATGTGGTATTATTTAATTATTACCATTTAATTCTTGTAAGAACATTAGGATCAAAGAGCATTCACTATTTGAGCGTCCTCATCAAAGGATGCATGTCTAGTTACAGGCCATCCTTCTTGGAGGATCATTTGCAAACTAACCACAGAGACCAATTTTTTTTTTTTTTTCATTCATAAAGCCAAAAATGTCAATTTCATCAACTATGTTCTTCCAATAATTTGTCATTAATAATCTCTCCTCTCTCCATTCGATTTAGATTTAAGACTTATTTGATAACCATTTTGTTTTCGAAAATAATTTTTGCTTGGAAATAATTTTTTCTGATTCCGTTTTCTAAATGAGTTTCTGAGTACTTGAACATGTTTGGTAACTGTACAAAATTTTTATTTTTAGAATAGAAAAAAAAAACGGTGATGTGTTTGGTACAACCATCATTTTTTTTTTGTGACAAAGGATTTCTTAATTTTTAAATAATTTTATGATTTTTTTTTTCCTTCTCTTCTTCTTTCTCCTCTAGTCGGTCACCATCGACTTCACACAGGTCTCGGGGGTGCCTACTAGCCATTGTCAAGCGCAGTGACCGGCTAGAAGAAGAAAAAAAGAAAATGGCTCAATTCTAGAATTATTTTCCGGAACAAAAAGTAACATTCTCTCTCTATTGATTTTGTTTCAAATTTATTTCTAGAAACAAATCTATTCTTAAGAGTAGAAAAATTGGCTAACGTCACAAAATGAATTTTTGTTTTTTCATTCTGAGGAAAAAAATAGAATTAACTAAAAACTGGCTGATCATCAAATAGGCCTTTAGACCTCCGTTAATTCTAGTATAATATCACATTCAAGGAGTTTATTATTTTGCGACTTTTTGTAAGGCTAAAGAGCAACAGAAGTCCCCACATTTTCTTCTCTTTTCAATTTTATTCCCACCTTTTTAGGTTATCAATAAATCTTCACAAATCGAAGTCACATCAAATCTATCCCAAGACTGGATTCCCCCGAATAATTGTGATTCAATTGCCTTTGTCCCTTTGACAAAAAAAAAAATAAAAATTTGCCTTTTTCCCTCTTGAGCCTTAAATACATATGGCGTTGCAATCAAGATTGTGTTTTTTAGAATAACTTAATTTTTTTCTCTTAAAACAAGGCTAGCATGCAACCAAAGAAATATCTGTCCCTTGAATTATGCATCTGTTAAATAATTTATCCTTGAATATTCTTTCTTGAATAATAAATTAGATAATCTTCTTTCCTTAGTGACAAGATTGTAATTCAAGAAGGAATCTAATGATATTTGGTCTCACAAATGGTGTCAAAGGGAGTGAGATATATTTAAGACAAATTTCGAAAGGTATTTTTTGTATGATTAAAAGGTAAAATATAATTGAAAATTAAGCTGGTGCTGAATTTGCTATCGGCATCAGGGATTTATGCCACCAGACCAAGTCACCGGACCAGGCGAAACGACCTTGAACTCGCCTCGCCATCCTCCTTCACTTGGTCTTGTCGCCGTACTCACCAACTTGCCAGAAACATGATTCTCTTTTACTTCCTTTCAGCCTTCCTTTTAATTTCTTTCTACTTTTTTTTTCTAGGCTGATATGGCAACCACATCAAAGACTCTCTTTTCAAAAAACAATAAAAAAAATCACGTCATTATTTTTTGTTACTTAAATTAACAAAGTTACTGGAACTACTTAATTACGTTTTTGCAACTATTTTTTGACTTTTTGGTGCACTTGTCCTTAAAAAATGTGACATACCAAATTTTTTGGTAGGAAAAATCATTGAACACACTTAATCTCACTATTTTAAAGATGATTAGGATTAAAATGTGCAATAACAAAATTTGATACCAAAATGTACCTCAAATGACAATTTTAGGACTTTGACCGTTAATTTTCTATTTAAAAAAAACTTTGCCCACCATAATCTCGATAATAGTCTCTTTTTGCTGATGTCTAGTGTCATCAATGTGTTTCAAGTTTCATGTACTTGGATGTATGATTAGTTGTTTAAAATCTCATCATAAATCTTTATATTACTCAATAAAGTTGCTATAATGGAAAGGTTAGAATACCATCATCTAGCCGTATTTTCTAGACAAAAGAACCAAAGTAATCAAGATGATGGCTACTTTCTACTTCTCCTCGGCCTAAAGCACAAAAATTATCAATGCCCATAACAAGATTGGCTGATGTACGTGTAGGACCCTCCGAATTCACTGTTCACCATTGGTGGCTTTTCTCTTTCTTCTTCCATTACTTCTTTCGAGACATTAAACATGATGAACCCTATGATTGGCGCTCATGTGTCCTGAAATCCAAAGCCACACACACATTTTGCAATGGAGAGTTCAAATTATAGAATATCAAGGGATATGAATAGACAAAGAGGGAGAAATAAGAGAGGTGATTAGAGTGGTGGGATCATCGGGTTGGGTTGGGGCCTTGGCGGGACAGGAGGATCTCATTGTCATCATTAAAACAGGATGCTACGTGTCCCTTTTGACGCCCTCTGAAGCCTATTCAAATTCCACTAAGTGAACTAAAGACATCCTCAGGTTCTAAGGCTGGACCCCGACATGGACCCCAATTTTGACTCGGTTTCGTTCGATAGATCCCCACTGGCCTTTCATTCGAGGACTTGCACATGTGTTTTTGTCACCCAGCGGGAAAAGATGAAGCATTCCACAAATTTTTTTGGGGGGGAAGGGGGAAGGAAATGTGGGGAGATAGATAGAAAAGGATTTTAGTTTTAGGGTAAGTTTTATTTCGAAGAAAATTTCATCAGGATCGTTTAGGGAAATGATTAAATTGAAAAAAAAAAATCATAGCCGATGGAAAATCTGTAATCAAATCCAGGAATAGTTTTCAACAAAGTTCATTTTTCATGAAGCAAAAAAATCAGCGTGGGATTCTCATTCTCTAACTTTTTATTACTCAAGCAATTTGAGTTTACTTTTTTAAATTCTTTTTATATGGTAAAGTCTCTTAATCATACATTTTCTGTTTTTTTAGTTATGTATTGGTGCTGAGTTGTTGGAGAATGACTCAACCCCTTAGGAGTCCTCTCAGGGCATACATAGTGGACCTTAAGATAAATGCCGGACCATAAATGTATAAATCACTGAAGTTCTCTAAATTGTTTTCTCAATCAATATAGCAACTTATGATCGTGCTCAAGTATATTGCGATCGACTGGTCATTGTTTTATACGCATTCATCTAGAGATGGTAAAAATGGACGTCCCACTTGTCAAATCCACTTAAATTCCAAAGCGATTATAGGTGGAATCTTTGACTACAGCCACCATCTCATCACCTATATTTTTCCAAGACACAAAGATCTTATGAGAGGGGTTGACATGGTCTGCTGTGTTCTATCGTCCATGGCAGCTGGAGGCCCACCTTGAAACAGACATTTCATCGAACTCTGTTCTTCATGTCGATTTAGCATTCGACTCACTCTACCTTCCTCACGTTTGAAGCTTATTTGGTCTCAAGTCCGAGCTCTTTCACAAAGTCTCAACCATTCAATTAATAAGCCGTCAAATTAGAGAGATGCTTTTTGACCCCAAAGAAAAAAAAAAAAAGAGAAAAAATCTAGAGAGATGCTAATGCCTTATCTCTCTTGGATTTGTTGTATGACATCCACACAAGGCCGTCACATTAGAGTTCCACTTGTTCATCAGGGACCAAGGTCTACCGCCATGTCTGAATGTGATAATCACGAAGTTTTTGTCACTCCTTTTCAGATATAAAGTATCAATCATTCTATCCACATTATAGATTTACTCACCCTAATCTGTAAAAAAAAAAAAAAGAAGGTATAAGGTATGAGAGTCGCAAGTTGTCGTGAAATACGCACATCAACCGACGGCTAACTTCATGCGTGGATCAATTAAGTCAACTCTGATAAATTGCGTCTGTCGGTGCCTCCCACTGGATCCAGTCGTCTCGTTCCATGTATCCATTACATTGCACACGCTATAATCATATAATACTGGCTCTACAGTTTTGAAATTTTATAAATGGGAAATTTGGCATATCTCTTATCAGTTGTTGGACTCAAACCTTTGAATGTCAGTCATCGGATTGTATTTGTGTTATCAAAGTTAACGTATATCTCCACTTTAAGCGTGTAAAAAATGTGATCTGAATAGAAATCTAAGTCCGAATAGAAACTGTAACTTGACGACCGAACAAACAAGCAAAATTTTCATGTATGAGTCCAAGTGGAGGCGGAGTCGGTCAAGGAATTTCTATGGAAGAATATTAATATTTCATGTGTTTGGAAATGTTCTATTATGCTTGTTTTGTCGTACAAGAAGATCGATCTTGGAGGCTTGTATGTGCAGAAATTATTGGCGTGAGATCAGAGAGTCCCCTTTTTCTCTTAATTACACTCTAAAACAATTTAAAATTTTCACTCAATTAAATCTTTTATTTTGTAAAATTGAAAAATTATTTCATAAGAAATTATAAAGGTTAAATATCTCATGAGTTATGAGGTTTGGAAATGTTGAGGTTCTTTAAATGATTCAAATGCGATTGTAAGTAATTTCCATTGTGTAGTCTGTTTTGATTAGTAGTGAAATGTTGTACCGCTTTTTGTCATGAAGTAGGTAATATCGACTGAATCATATACATCTCATGTCTAGATTCTTTTCTTGTCTGGTTAGTATTGGGATTAATTGTTTGTTTTTTACAATAGTGAATATCCAAACCAAATCTTGTCAAGTGTCTACAATGGTAAACATGCATGTTGTTGAGCTCAAGCGTACTGAAGCATAACTAAGGTTGCAAGTAGATCCACGTCTTCTGCAAGAAAAAATAAATTTCATGAACTAATTTAGCACTGACCACTTAGTGTTGCTCAATTTAGATGTCAAATTACATTTTTTTATTTAACAATCTATACCATCTAGAGCATGCCTCAATGTCAAATCTCATGGTAGCGATGCTCAATGGTGTCGATGATATGGTGCTGGAGGGTGAGGCCGATATTAGTTGTGACAATCACCTCAAGAAGGTGGTCATCACAACGGTTTTACTCGGTAATTGAATGACTTACTTCTATCAATTTCATTTAATCGATATCTTTAGGGTGACTTATAATTTTTACTTTGTAAATCTATTTATGCTTTCAATTTCACTGTGTTGTTTTTCAACTGTAGATACTTATTCGTTTGATTTGTGAAGTGGAATCGCCCAAACTAGACTATAACAATAAGTGATAAACCATTCAATTTTCCTTATTTAGTAAGCTCAAAAGTAAGGAAAAAATTGCCTATATCTTTTTCATCTAATTCACTGAAAATTCTTGCTCGCTCCGTTCTTCAATAACGGCACGTTTCCCATCACCATTCGCATCTCTTCATCAAATCACACAGAGAGAATAGGGCAGAAAGTAGTTCCAAGTTCCGAGGAACGACCCCCCAAATCGTACTTTAGTATTCATTAATTTCTCTTTTACGCCGGCAATGATAGACATCCAAAGTAGCTCTCGCTTCAGTCAATTCAAAATGCGCGTTTCCGGTCAGAGGACATCGTGAAAAAAAAGTAAAGCGGCAATTCCGGATGAGTGTTACAACGTGTAAATTATATCACATGACCAAGTGGCACCAGTTGACACAGCTGTACTGTAAATAGATTTCATAAAACAATTAATTAAAATTTTCTTTTCGATACACAAGTACAATTACAAAAATTGATTACGACATGTGAATAAGAATTTCTAATTTATTGAAAAGGAAAAAGAGAGAGAAAGACCGGTGATGAAAGGAAAACAAAGAGTAAGATCAAAGGGACCTTCTTGCATACTCAGCCGAAAAAGGTAGGAAGTTTCTTAGTAAATGTCGTGATATCTGTCAAGTAATTAACTAGACAAAAGTTATAAATTTTAACTGAGCGATTATTTTGGTGATATGACTGATAATTATTTTAAAAAATATTTTTTAATAACATATGCTTGACAAGTGAAGTCCAACAATCAACCGTTGATCTCTAAAGGACACAATTATTTATTTAAAAAAAATTGAAAACCCAGTGATGCTTTCGGACGTCGAGACGTTCCAAAAGCAGGATTTGTTTTTTGACCGCGAATGGGGTCACAGAATTCAAAAAGAGACGCGAGTGGGAACCGATCGAGCTGGCTCTAAAACTTTTTCGGGCTCTTTTTCTTTGGTAACATAAAGACATTTTAAAATAATATGATTATTAATTATTAATGAATGAATGCCACAAAAAATCATAAACTATATCCACTGTGATGTGAATATTTTAAAATTTTTTTATATAACAAAAAAATCCTAAATTTGTCAATTATGATATAGATATCCTCAATTTTTTTGTCTCACAAAGAAATTTGAACCTGTACATGTGTAATATATATATCTTCTATTTCAATTCATCTCTAATATAAGTTGGGATTTCTTTATTTATATCGCAATAGACAAGTTTCGGTTTTAAATGATACAAAAAAAGTTGGAAGTATTTATATCATGGTGGGCACAACTTGGTAACATAAGGACATTTTGTTAAACATATTGATTTTAAAATGATATGATTGTTAGTTATTGATTACACATGAGATGAGAACCGTAAAAGGATTGGAAACAAATAATTTTCTAATATTGAAGCGAAATATCTTAATTATCACTATTAAGGACTGATATATCAAGAAGAGCCATCTTGCTTGGTAATGATTTAACTTCAACATGTACGTTCTGTTTGCTTTGTAGAAAAGATAATTTGAAAAATATTTTTCAAACAATCAGTTATATCATTTAAAAAGTTGAATGAACAGAAAATAAGTATTTGTGAAAATATTTAAATGTAGATTATTATTGATAATGAAAATATTTTGATGATTGTAGCAAAGCCCTCACTAGTTATTACTAAAACAAGAAATTATATCAATGTAACGGTGAGTTTAGTGGTGTAAGGCTTACTTTTAGTAGTTAGGGATTCTCCGACCATAGGTTCGAATCCTCTAGTCGCTCTCGCTCTCAGGAAGTCTCGATTTGCTGCTCCTCAACCTACGTAAGTTTTTTTTGCTCAAAAAAAAAAAAAAAAAACCTACGTAAGTTTTAATTTGTATGCGACTTACATGTGCCATAGCCCAATAATTGTTGGGATTTACTCTCACTAGCACAGTTTAACCGATCCGCTCAAACTATGCCTAAAATTAAATATTCCATTCACAACTGTGAAATTACTATTAAAAATATCGATCTTCCAATCATTCCGTCCTTCATTTTGTGAAAACTCGAGAGTAATTTTAGAATTCTTTCTTATCAATATTTTCGTTAGGAAAAATGATACAAATGATCATTATATTTTTACCAAATATGTAATTTGATTTTTGAATCATTTTAATTTATTCAATATGAATCTTAATTTTTTAATATATTTATTATAATTCTAAATTATATAAAAATCTTCAATGAAAATTTTTTTTTTTTATGACCCAGGAAGCCTTATATGTCGATAGTAATTTTTTGTGGAATAAACTTTGAGGAGATACGTGAGTTATCATCATCCCTCGTGTCCTAGGTAAGTGATTTTTTACGATTGTCCGGTAAATCGAACTCTTTCCTCTTGCGTTAGAGGGAGAAGGTCGTAAATTTATCTGTGCCACTAAGAGGTGGTTCCAATGAAAAGTTCATAAATCATGATAAATGAAAAAAATTATGAATCATAATTTAAAAATAATTTGCGTCATCATTTCTCGCCATCGAAGTCGTAGCTTTCATTTGGCCAGTACAACATGAGCTGGTTCCTATTTAGTGTCCTCTTCCTAAAGAAAGTACATAAACTATATAATGACGACCGTGCGCCGCCGCTTGGGAGGCGCCGTAGAATAGGAAGGAGGCGATGTTTGTGTTGGGACTTGAAGTGATCACAAGAAAGATTTTCTTCTCCTCTTTCCATTATTAAATTTTAGTAGCATAGATGGAATGGCCTCGTAGGCTAGGGAGAAAGAACCTGGACAAGCAACAGTGGAGCTGTAAATTTTGGATCTTCGTACAAGCCCAGTAGCACGATTAAGAGCTGATTCTTTTCGTCCTTGAGCTTATGTAATTTTTTCAGTTAAAATATTAGAAATTATAATTTGTCCGATCAAATTTTTGAATCTGCACAACTTTTCTAGATAAGTCTGTCCAATTTCGAATCCCATCAATTGAATTTGACATGTTCATTAGCGTCGTCAAGAATTTGATGTGGAAAGCCATGAGAAAAAACGCTCATAGGTAGATATTTCATTATCGTTGAGGTTTTGTTGTGGTTATTAGGCTCAGGATGCCTTTGAAGAGTGCCTCAACTCCAATAAAGTGGATGTAAAGTGGGAGACACTTGAATAGAAAATTTATGTGAATTTAGAAGAACTTGATAAGAGAGATTTAAAGTTTAAGAACTCGATTGAATAAACAAAATTGCACAAATTTTTGAAGGGATGAAAGCAGAAATTTACCCTCTAAAGTACAAAAATCAATCCATGCAATAAGTAAAGAATTTGTCTAAATGTAATAGACTTATTAAAAACATATAAAGAGAATTTGTTTCTTCTTAATGAGTTGGTTAGGATCTTTATTTTTCTTTTTCCATGATTAATGAACTAATTTTGAATAAATGAAAAACATAAGGATTCAGGAGCTACTTTTAAAAACATAAAAAACCATGTGATTTCAAACAATTCTGGGCCGTGATTAAGATTCAGACCTTTGATCTTATTCCCCTCAACATCATTAGTTAGCCCCAAACAAATTCATCAGCTCAAAGGTCGATCCATTTAATGTAGTTTCCCTCTACTTTATTAGTAATAGCACATGCATACATTGATTCCACCACCTTAATTAAGCTATTTTTCATTAACAATGAATTTAATCAAGGTATAACCGTCAATCATTTGCATTTTGCACGCACAAAAACATGCTAATCACATCGATCGACAATGGTCAACACTGCAAAAGGCGAGGAATATTGTGCCAAATGTAAGTAAGTCCTAAAACAACCTCGCCCACCACTACTCAAAAGAAAGTACAAGTGAAAAATAAGAGATAGCCAAAGCAGCGAGAAAAAAATTGAAGCAATTGGACACGTTACATATTATTCAACTTCCTACATTTGGTTAAGAATGTATAAACAACCGTAACGTCTTAATCCCATGTCGGGGAAAGACAGCTTACCGCTTAGGACGATATATATATGATCAATCCTCCTAGTTTCTCACCATTTGAATTCTTCTTGGAGGTTTGGGTCAGTGGGTTGTGCACGTCGTCACGGTAAAGCTTCTTGCAAAAGAAAACAGCCAAATACTTCTACATGCTTGTCGTAAGTACTTGGCATAGCAATGAAAAGCAAGGGCTTTTGAGCAAGACGATTCTTTTACTAGATCATGAGGAAATAAGAGTAACTAACACAAGCATGACATTTGCACAATCTACCGACATCTCACTCTCATGAAAACTTGTGTTCACATTCACCTATCTATTTGGCTACATGAACAAGAGCTCATCTGTGTACAATACACAGACTGATGCAATTCTCTCTCTCTCTTTTTTTTTCTTTTTTTGGGGGCCAGTTCTTGATGGGTTTTATGCAAGTGAAGAGATTTTGATTAATTTTTCATGCCTATGCTGTCACTTCAACGACTTCCGTAACTATTAGATTGGATTAGTCGGTCCAAATTATTGTTGAGACTAGATAATTCTCCAATTCTCTAGAGAAAATATGTGAAATGTGCCTACCATCGACTAGAATTTTGTAGAAACTCTTGTCAATGTCGCCCTCAACTTGAGTGATTTGATAATCTTTTTCTTTCATGAGCACAAATGAAGCACAAAAACTGTCGTCAGTACGTAAAATACTTTTCACTAGCTGCAAGAGAGGTGGTTTTTACAATTCAGAGAGCTCAAAATCCAATTGAGTTTGAGACTTCTCTTAAGCCTTTTCTCTAGACCCTCATTGTCAGACAAAGTTGTGCTGAAGCACTATTGAATATTAATTGAAGATGAAATCCCCAGATTCCGGCAATTTATTCCAATTGCACCTCCAGAAGGAACTAACTAATTGGGCTCACCAACATTTGGCGCAGGACTTCAATTGTAGCTAAGGCAACTGTACGAGAAACTTGAAGTCTTGTTACAGGAGCCACATCCGCAATTAGCCCAACGACAGGCTATAAATGGAGAAGGCAGATCAAAAGTAATTACTGTTCAAAATCAGCTCATTAGCTTGTCATCTCCTCAGCTGAAGCAGGGGATTTCATGCAAGAGCAATTGAGGGTGCCTGCAGATAATGGGGAAGCAAGAAAGGAAATGTCTATTAGAGCAGCAGGTGATATGAAGTTGTTAAACAAAAGAAACAACTATAAGAATAAGCTCTTCAAGTTTAAGGTTAGATATTTCTTTCTAGTACAAGATGCATATCGTCGCAACAAAGAAATTGTTGCCTCAAGCCTGTAAATCCCAGTCAACTGCAGTTTCACTCGTAGATGATACTAAATAGACATAGGACATCTTGCCGTCTAAAACAACCCGATGTGTAGATGAGTCATGTGATCTTGACAGTACCTATTAGGGGTGTGCATGGTCCGGGCGGGCGGTTCTTAATTTAGAACCGGGAACCACCTGCTAAGGACTGATTCCAAAAAATTGGAATCGGGATCCACCCGTTTGTTGCATGGATCCACCTGGGAACCGGACTGCCGGTCCGGTCCGGTTCGGTTCTCGGGTGGATCCATGGAATCGATCTTGACGCGAAACAATTTTGGTTTTCAACATAGTTAGATCGGGTCTATGAGTTGGGAAGGAGGGGAGGAGGTCTATGGTCGGGTTTTCAACATAGAACGGTCGCGAAACAATTTTCCATGGCTGTGGCGGGTGGTGGCCGACGTGAGGGGGTGAATAGCGCCGGCGGTGGTGTTGACGCTTGGGGAGGAATCGTAATGGCGATAGGATTAGGAGGAATCGAGGGAGAAACAAAGAGAGAGAACCAAAGACGAAGGGAGTGAGGAGATAA
This sequence comes from Eucalyptus grandis, assembly GCF_016545825.1. Taxonomy (NCBI): domain Eukaryota; kingdom Viridiplantae; phylum Streptophyta; class Magnoliopsida; order Myrtales; family Myrtaceae; genus Eucalyptus; species Eucalyptus grandis. Next base: position 13,491,970 of record NC_052613.1, read on the forward strand.
GATCTAACCTAGTTTCTTTTAGTAATTTTTTTTTTTAATATTAAAACGTTTTCGGTCCAATCCGGGTGGGCGGATCCGCCCATGAAACCGGGAACTGGACCTGTACCCACCGGTTCCGAACAATTGGAATTGGAAACCAGACCGGTTCCCTCAAGAGTTTCGGGCGGTTCCGGTCCGGTTCTGGGCAGTCCAGGCGGTTCTCGGGTATTTTGCATACCCCTAGTACCTATCTTTATGACATCGAATAGATTCTTCTCTCTCATTTGGCTAATGACTAATGACGTCAAATCCATTACTAGGAAATAGGGTGATTGATTCCCGATCCGGTTTTTGGGCGATCCAGTCAAACCGGCTAAGTTTAAATGAGAGAATGTTTTGAATTCAATAAAAGGTGAAGAAGACCCAAGTTAAGGGAAAGATTGAAAGAGGAGAGGAGGCTTGTGTAAGGCATCTTAAAAAAATAAATAACAATTGGTCTGAGTGGTCTAGTTCGGGGAACCGAACAACCTAGACATTAGTACCACTTTTAGAAATTAGGAATTAGACTGGTACTCCTCGAAATCAGAGCAAACCGGCCAGTTTGGTCTATTCATCTTACTCACCCTTGCTAGAAAGATCAGCATAAAGTACCATAGTAGTAGGTATTGTATAGTTGTTTATTTAACTTTCAGATTGTTAAAATATCCCATATCTCTTATCTATATCTTATTTGAGCCACATGTTCATGTCTTTTTATTTCATCAAATAGGTTAAGCTTCTCGATTTGACCTTTTATTTTTCACAAGAGACGAGAGCCAAGTTTCACTCTAGATTTATTTTGCGTGTCCCCATTCATTAATTGTATGTGCCGTTCTTAGTCAGGTTGTGGGCGTCGTATTCATATTCTCTCCACCTTAGAGCTAAACTTTAGGTTGGATCTCTCACATCAACAAGGTCAGACAAAATCTCAGACTAACACGAAATGATAAACAAGACGAAAATTTGATTGACCTCCATTACCAACTCAAGCTAAAAATTAATATGGAAATTGGCGACTATGACAGATTCTTCTTTGATTATTTTGTGGTTCTTTTCACCCTCAAAATATCAACAACAATCAATCTGGGCCTCCCTTCTTCAATCAAATCCACAGAGAATCTGTACACTGACACAAACAAAGCAGAAAGGAGCAATTCACACTATAGCTTAAACTACTAACCAGTTTATGACTGCTGTGTTCATAGAATCAGATTTGATCGTGCCGTATGACCGGATTCAGATTTCCTTGTCTTTCATTTAGGAAATAATGCATACTGATGGTTCTACATATGCTCCTCCTTAAAACGCATTTGGAAGGATGACTGACTGAGAATGTATTATCAATGGACTGATCAAACAGAAAAAAGTGTTAAATCTTCTCTCGGTGGACATGTCGGAATCTTGTCTGTCTTCTTTGACAAAATCTGGAGACATTCTTCTAACAATAGAATGAAACTAAGTCGGACGTATATGGTGACAATCTATGCGGTTCGACAGAAGTTGACTTAATATATTTATTGAAATTTAACTGATATCAATCATCCATGACAAATACTACACGCCACATCATGGAATATAAACCTAGCAATATCCAGATAGAAGCAACCCAACAGGAAGACATGAACTCTCCAAATCAATGCACTTTCAAATTCCATCTCACCATCTGAATAGCAGCTGCAAACATGCACAGAGAGAGAGAGAGATTACGGTTGGGAATTACACAAGCGAGGAACTTGAGATGATGATCAGTGCACGAAAGAGTTTGCTTCCATCCAGGTTCATATTCACATCTAATCCTGATTAGCAGCTGCACAGAGAGAGAGAGAGAGAGAGAGAGAGAGAGAGAGAGATTACGGTTGGGAATTACACAAGGGAGGAACTTGAGATGATGTTCAGTGCACGAAAGAGCCTGCTTCCATCCAGGTTCATATTCACATTCAAACAAGAAAATGCTGTTCCCACTGTGCTTACACGTTGCTTTCCCACATCACCTTCTTTGCACACATCATCCGCAACATCGAGGGCGTGCATGGAAACGTTCCAAAGAAACGTTTCTGGAACACTTCTGTACGGATTTTGTTTCCGGGAACAAAAAAAAGAAACGCGTTTGGTTGCGTTTCTGTTCTTTTTTGTTTTTTTTGTTTTCGGAACAAAATAAGAACAAAAAAAAAGAAACAACAAATTGTTGTTTCTTGTTCCGAAAACAAAAATGAAGAAACGTTTTCTCTTCTCTCTCTTCTTCTTCTCTTCTTCTTTTCTTCTTCTTTTTTTCTTCTTTTTTCTTTCGCTGGTCGCCGGCCTCGGCCATGGCCGGCGAACGGCCGTCGAGGGCCGGCGACGCCCTCGAGGGTCGGCGACCTCGCCGGGGTCGGCGAGCCTCGCCGTGGCCGGGCGAGGCCGGGCCAGCAATCGGCCGGTCGCCGGAGGCGGTGACCGGCCGAAAAAAGAAAAATAAAAAGAAAGGAAAAAATGAAAAATAAAATAAAAATATTTAAAAATTAAAAGAAATAAAAAAGAATAAAATTTACCAAACGTGTTTCTATTCATTTTTATTTCCGGAACAAACGTTACCAAACGGGTTCTATTGTTCAAAAATTGTTCCCGGGAATGTAAACACTTTTTTTTTTGTTTCGTTCCCGGAACAAAAAAAAGAATGACCAAACGAAACCACATCCAAAAAACCAAATCTAATTCAGTCGAGAACATCCACTTGGCAAGATGTCATAGAAAGTACAAACCCCAGGTAAGCACAAAGCAAAATTCCTCGTTTGGCTAGATAGTCAAACTGTATAAGAACAGTGATCGAATCAACTAAACGACGCGACAGCGGAGCATTTTTCACGGAACTAAGGACGCGAACCAGCAGTGAATTAAAGGTTAATCAGAATCATTTTTTTTTTTTGTAATCTAAATGGGCAACCAGGACTTAAACATTCATCAGAAATGAAAAGGCTCTCTTGCACTTTGAAAAGGTATCCGATATGATTGTATTAATTGAAAAGTTTTGGACCCGATTAATGTTGGCCCTTCCTTTTATTAAATTAAATGAAGGCTAAGGCACATGATTATTCACTCGAGGGACAGAAAGTGAGGAAAGTCGCACGGATTCAAAAATTAGATTGGGAATGCATTTTATCTCTCTTTGCGACATCTCAGGGTTACAACTAGTTCTGTCGAGTGGACAAAAATGTCTGTAGAATGCATGCGAGGTCAAATTATGTGGCGCTGCAATTTGCAAATACACTGTTTTTGCCACTGGGGAATGTCTGTACTTTGTTCATCGCGGTTCGTACATTTTGTTGGGTGCTAAAACTGCGTCAAGCCGACAAAGTAATTCAAGTATTTATTATTTGACTCGTGAATATAAGTTTATTGGGCAGTGAGTTGGGACCAGAGCCATCATGAGCCCATCTACAGGTACATTCGCCGCCCGGTAGTCACTAATCACTTGTTTCTATATTCAGTCGTGACGCAGGTTCTCTGTCCTTCAATTATTGCAACTTCTGTTATGGTACGGATGATAAACTTTGATAAATAACAATCTATTTCGATAGTAAAAAAAATTAAATAATCAATAATTATAAATTATTATAAAATCCATTTTTTTAAAAATAATTTACAACAAACTATTATTCCAACAGTAGTCCAAAACCTGTTACACTAACAAAGCCCATAAACTTTTGAGATAATTACACAAATTATCTTTGAACTTTAGTTTAATGTATAATATTATTTTTAAAATTTTAATTTATTCAATATAATATATAAACTTTAGTATAATGTGTAGTTTTGTCTATGAACTTTTAACTTATTTAATGTGATATTTGATTTGTATTGTAAATGTTTAATCTAGTCTTTCAACTATATAAAAATATTAAATATTTTCCTTTATTAATTCAAGTTTTTTGAGACAACATTGAACATTTTCATAAGATTTATAGACTAAATTGAACATGTATTAAAAACCATAAGTAAATTACTTTTTTGTGTATGACCAAAAAAAAAAAAAATCCCTTTTTTGTGATATATTCATGTTTATGTCTATCCAAGGAATTTATGGACGGAGAAGTTTGGTGCTCTTCAATAGACTTTTATTTGAATATTCCGGATTTGTTATCATCGCCGCTTTAAGTAGTTCATTAGCTTTCTCATAATAAAAACTTGGTTGGATACGGCACTTGCATCAGATTTTTATGCAAACGAGGATATATATGAAGTCACGGAAACACAAAAAAAATATTGTCATATAATCGTCTGAAAGAAAATATACCAAGATAAGAATACGCTGAATAGGATTTTGTACTCTCTGCTTATCTCGTGATGAATAGAGCAGGAGGTGCTTTACATATCTTAAAAAATTGACCATCTATGGTCAGTGGATAATATAATATCAACTTCAGTCATTTACGATCAATCAAGGATGTACATAATTATGGACATACATGCATAAACGAGGGAAGAATCAAGTAATTACCTCTAAGGCTCAATGCTCAAAGTGGAATCCAATTCTTATACAACATATATTCTTGTTTTGGAAATCATACATAATCAGAGGAGATGAGAGAACCTCCAAATTATCCCTAACACAATTAATGTTCAAGTGGAATTTGATTCATATACAGTAAATATTATTGTTTTGGAAATTAATTGCCAGCCAGTCACAATTTGACAATGCAAATAGTCAAGAAAGGGTCTTCTGTTCTCAAGGATAAGTTGTTTTAGTTTCCATTAATCAAGCTCGCCGGTGGGTCTTCACATGTTTCTTTCTCTCATGATGAATTTTGAGAAAAATAATGTTTTCTTTTTCTTTTTCATGCTATGTACGATGAAGAGCATCCATTTACCATTTCTTTCTCGTGAGAACATTAGGTTCAAAGTAAGATTCAATTATTTGAAGGTGTCCATATCATGAAGCGGTGCATGTCTAATACCATAGGTCTTCATTCTTAGTTTATCTTTCAGATTGCTAACTAATGACAATTTTCATGCTTTTGAAAGTAGCTATCCTAAAAGATGTCATCAACTTCGACGATCCACGTTTTATCAATAGTAGCATTGCTGCACTACCACATCGGAATTACAAAGGCGCAGCTCGACATTGGTGTGAACTACGGAATGGCTGCGGAACAGCTCTCCTCTCCGGACATGGTGGTCCAACTTTTCAAGAATTATAGCATTGGAAAAGTGCGACTTCCCGAGCCGAACTCAGCCGTGCTCGAAGCGCTTGAGAACAGTGGAATAGACGTCACGCTAGGCATAAAAAAGGAAGACTTACCATCCATAGCATCGAGTGCTAAAGCGGCTGAGACATGGTTCAACAACCATGTGGAGCCCTACATCCCGCTAATGATTTTTCAGTATATCACAGCTGGTAATGAAGTCGTTCCCGGAGATTTGGCTAAATATGTATTACCAGCTATGCAAAATATACAAAATATTATAAATTCATCTGAATATACTGGATTGAGGGTGTCCACAGTAGTTGGGATCGCTACCTTGGGGGTTTAGACCCACCCTCAAGCGGTGCATTCGCTGACAAAGCTCGAGCCGACATGGTTGGAATCATAAACTTCTGGTTGAAAACTAGCTCCCCATTACTAGCTAATGTGTACGCCTATTTTGCATTTACCTCGGATCCCGATCATGTGAGATTAGATTACTTCCAATTCACTGCGACCGGGCCATTGGTTCAAGATGGCAAATTGAGTTACTCGAATATGCTAGACGCGATTGTGGATGCTTTCTGCTAGGCGATGGAGAAGGAAGGCGTGAGCTTCATGGACGCGCTGGTTTCCGAAAGTGGTTGGCCATCAGCCAGAGACGAACTCTGGGCCACCCCGCTGCTTGCACAAACTTATAATCGAAATTCTGTGAAGAAGTTTCTTGCCAAGCAAGCAACTCCAAAGAGGCCAGAACACTAGGAAGGATTCATCTAAATGTTTAATGAGAATCAAAAGCAAGTAGGTGTGGATCAAGATTGGGGCTTATTCTATTCAAATGGGACGCCAGTTTATCCTGTATTTCCAAAGGGTTGATTGAGGGAAGTAGACTGAATCATTTTCAAGGTAGTCCAGGAGATGAGCAATGGATAATGTTTGAACATTCACTGATCTGTTTTTAACATTGTTCCTATTCATCTACCTGGATCTAGAGTTTAAAGTCAACGTGTTGTTCAGATGAAGTTTCATGCAACGAGAATCTAATATATTTCAATTTCAAGGGTCAATAGATTGGAAGTTCTAAATCTTATAAACAGATTTCAATTTGATCCTAAACTTTTTACTAGCTTCACTAAATAGTCATAGATTTAAGTCTTTCCTGTGGATTAAAATTGGAAGTTCTAAATCTAAAGTTTTTGACTGACGGTCAAGCATTCTGTAGAAACCACTACATGCAGATTGCTGTGCCTTCTTTTTTTCCATCACCCATTATAATGTGTATGATTGCATTGAGCATGTTCATATAACTCAAGTTGCCATCTTGAAGCACTAGACAAGTTGCACTAAGATAAGTGTAACCTAATCTTACATTAGTTGGATACGAGGTGTATGTAAGTATGGATACACATTAATTAGTGGCAATGAACTAGTGCTTGACAAGAAGTTTACAATCCCCCTATATTGGCCTAAGTTTCATCATGTTGGAACCAAAAGAATGACAATAAACTTTGGAAACTTGAAATAAGAACACTAAAAATTTGAGGGAGAGGATGCACTGCTCAAGGTTCTAGCACCACGCCAAATGGGTAAGAAGAAGAAAAGTCATTCGTTTGCCCAGAAGCTTTACCACCGCAAGTAAGAACTCTTGCGGGGCCGGTGTGATTGTCACAGCAACCCTCACTCCATCATATTTATGATTACTCAAATCGGTCGAAGATTTTGCGTTGTTGGTAATGAATACCGAGCTAAATCTCCGGAGATGACTTCGTTACCGGCGGAAATACATGAAGGACTGACGTTGCTCCGGTAGAGTTGCAAAATGGTGCTGAACCATTGGACGCATCAGCACACGATGCTATGTTTTGCAAGTCTTGGTGTTTTATGCGTTCTTCCAGTCTTGTATACTTGAGTTGGACAACCGTGGCCGGATTAGGGAGATTTTCCCCAACCATTCCAAAAATCATGTCCCTGTCGCCTTCGTAAAACTGACTTCATAGTGAATGTTAGAAGTATCGTCAAAGCCAAGGTCATCTCTTAGAATTTTTATCACCAGTTTCAAATATAATGAAAATTGTCTTTAAATTAATAATCTGAGAGAGAGAGAGAGAGAGAGAGAGAGAGAGAGAGAGAGAGAGAGAGAGAGAGAGAAGGCAGCGTATCCAATAGGGATATATGTAGTATTATCTAATTGTTACCAATTAATTCAGATTGAAAGAGAAATTTTCATTGTTGGTCCCGTATTCGGAACGATATTTATAGTATTATTTAACTATTACCATTTGATTCCTGTAAGAACATTAGGGTGAAAGAGCATTCACTATTTCAACGTCCACATCGAAGGACGCATGTCTAGTGAGTGGTCACCACTCTTGAAGGATCATTTGCACACAGGTGTCTTTACCTTGTAGGGACTTATCTGAGTAACCATAAAGGCCAAATTGTTTTTCCTGACATTCATGAAACTAAAAATGTCAATTTCTCAACTTTTTCTTCCGATAATTTGTCACGAATGATCTCTCTCTCTCTCGCCCCCCTCCCCCAATATAGATTTAGTCTCCATTGATTCTACAGCCACGCATATTTTGCAATGGATGGTTCAAATTATTGAACATCAAGAGATTTGAATAGAGAAAGAGAGAGAGAGATAAGCAGAAGTGAATGAATTGGTGGGATCATTGGGTTGGGGGGACAGCTTTGGTGGGACAGAAGGATCTCATTGTCATAGTTAAAATTGGATGCTGCGTGTCCCTTTGGACACCCTACGAGTCCTATTCAAATTCCACCGAATGAACTAAAAGGCATCCTCAGTTACGAAGGTTGGTCTCACACATGGACCCCAACATTGACCCGGTTTAGTTCGATAGATCCCCACTCGCCTTTATTTTGCACATGTGTTCCTGTCATTGTGAAGGAAAATGGGGGGATATAGATAGAAAATGATTTAGTTTTAGGGTAAGTCTTGTTTTGGAGAAAATTTACCATCGAAAGATGTTTTTCTCATTTCCCGACGTTCGGGTCTTTCCATTTTTTGGTGTGTTTCCTTTCAGCTTTCCTTTTATTCTCTTTTAATATTTTTTTTTCTAAAATGGCTGATATGGCAACCGCATCATCACCTTTCTTTTAGGAAATAATATAAAAATGCCGCATCATTAGTTTTTATTATTCAAATTGGATGAAATTAATACATTTACTCGATTTACCAATTTGATTAGTTTAGGACTTGATTGCTTTATTGGAAAATTTTAAAATTCGATCTCATTTTCGTGACAAATTTTGAGCATTTTGTTGCATTTTTCCTTAAAAATGGCGACATCTCAAATTTTTCAGCAAGAAAAATGATTGAATACACTCAATCTCACAAATTTAAAAATTATTAGGATTAAAATGTACAATAACAAAGTCGAATACCAGCATGTACCTTGTATGACAATTTCAAAACTTCGACCATTATTTTTCCATTTAGAAAGACGTAGTCCCTTGTAATCTCAATAGCACTCTCTTGTTTTTGCCAATATCTAGTCTAATCAATATGTTTTAAGTTTCATGTACTTGGATGCATGTTGAGTTGTTTAAATATCTCATCATAAATCTTCATATTACTTAATAAAGTTGCTACAAAAAAAGTTTGAATGTCCCTAGCTAGCTGTATTTTATAGACAAAAGAACCAAAGTAATCAAGGATGATGGCAACTATGTACATTTCCTTGATTCAAAGCAAATAAATATCAATAGCCATGAAAGAGATGGCTCGTCTGCGTGTAGGACCCTACAAATGCACCCATTAGAATGCTCAATACTGAGCTTATGGCTTTTATCTTCCTTCTTCCATTACATCTTTTCAAGACATTAAGCATGATGAATCCTATGATTGTTCCTCTTGTGTCCTAAAATCTAAAGCCACACACATTTTGCAATGGATAGATCAAATTATTGGACATCAAGAGATATGAATAGAAAAAGGGAGAGATGAGAGAGTGATTTAAGTGGTGGGATCATAGGGTTCGTGGGACAGAGGGATCTCATTGTCAACATTAAAGCTGGATCTACGTGTCCCTTTGGACATCCTATGAGCCCGATTCATATTCCACTAAGTGAACTAAAGACGTCCTCAGGTTCCAAGGTTGGTCTCAAACATGGACCCCAACATTGACCCGGTCGAGTTCTATAGGTCCCCACTCGGCTTTATTGGAGGACCCGCACATATGTTTTTGTCACGCCGTGGGGATGATGAAGCATTCCATAAACTTTTTGGGGGGAATTGTGAGGATGTACATAGAAAAGGATTTTAGTTTTAGGATAAAATTGCTTCAAAGAAAATTTGCTGTTAGAAAATGCTTGTCTCAACATTCAAATTATTTAGAAAAATGAGTAAACAGAAAAAATATTTCATAGCCAATGAAAAATGTGTAATCAAATCTAGGAATATTTTTCCCGAAAAAGTTAATTTTGTGTAAAACAAGCGCTAATTGCATTTCCCTAATCTGCAAGTACATCATTGCAGAAGAGAAGCCAACATTGTTGCGGACTGGGCTGCAAAAGCCAATGGAGCCTCTTTACTTCCACTGAACTGGGCTGTATCTCCTCCTCTTCCTCTTTTTTATCTCCTTTGCTTGGACGTTTTGTCGAACGTTTGCTGTTCTGTACATTATTAATATAATTTCTGTTTTACGACCAAAAAAGAAAAAAAGAAAAAAAGTTGTTTGCAATTCTCATTCTCTAACTTTTTGAAAGTCGTGTGATTTGATTACTTAACTCTGTTTATACAATAGTCTTTAAACTTTTTTAAATTGTCCAATCGAAAGTTTCATCGCCATTGCTTGGTCTATAGAGATGAAACACAATTTCTTTGCTAGATAATATCGTCACCACAGTCCTATATTCTTGTAGTGCTAGGCAAGGTGTTGTGGTCGTTTCTTACAAGAATCATGTTAATAAATTAACGAAAGTTGCTAGTCACAAGTAACATAAAAAATCGATTGTACGCATCAAAAGATTAAAAGCAATATGAGATTTTGTGAGACCATTGCTAACTGTTATAAAAATTTAAACTGTTAGATAAATGCATAGTTTAATATTTGATTACTCTAACATTCCGCCTCACGCTTAGTCTAGTCTTTTACTTAGTATTAAGTGTGAAAATTTAATTGGGGAGGTAAATGGAGTATGATAAGATTTGAACTCAGGACATCTGATTTTGATATCATATGAATTTGGCGGATCATTGTTACCTATTCTAAAAGCTTAAGCTTTAGATGAATGCATGATTTAATATATAAATTCTTCTTGGGAAAAAAGAAAGAAAGAAAAATCTCCAGAATAGAAATATAGCTCAGGATGTCTAAGTTAGTGATGACCGAAAATTCATGGTACCTACACTACGGAAACTTTTATGACGTCATGAAATTGTCATTTGATTATTTAAGATTTTGTAAATTTTGGACATCGTCTATTAGCCTAACCTATAGAGTTGTGGTAGCATCATTGTCTACAGCATGACAGTCAAAGGATGGCCACACGGTGTCCTTTCTTCAGCGGAAGCTTGTGGAAATTTTCAAGCGAAACGCTAATGTTTCTCTCCCATGAAAATGTGTGGGTGAGGGTTGACTGTTCGTTTTTCAAACTAACGGTATGGTTAGCCAAGCATTTTCCTTAACATATATGCACTTTGGCTAGGGTTGAGCACTAGCCTAGTTCCAACATAGTTTGGTTCTAGATGGTTCCTAGTTCCAGTGTTTATTGGCACTATTCAATCCGGTTACAAGTTCTAGGGTGGAACTAGGCCAAATTGACATTATACAGTGCTTTAACTTTTATCTATTTTATTAAAAAGGCCTAAGTATGTTGTAATAATTAATAAACTATCACGAACTCCCACTAGTCATTGTGGGATCTCACACTTGAGCTCTGTTTTGTCTTAACAAGTAAAAAGATAGTTTGTTTCCTTCCTTGCAAATGTTGGATCTCACACTTGATCTCTATTCGCACATTTTTTTAGCCATGTCCAACATTGATCTGTAAGGAAAAAGACACGCCCCCTTTCTACTTTCAAACCTTTTAATGACAAAAGACTTGCTCAGTCATAGTCCCAAAAATTGGATCGGACCAAACCTCATCACTTCAATTCTAGGTTTCTAAATTTTGGAAGTCTTTAGTTCTAGGTCAAAGATCAGCCTATCCGGAAATCAATCGCCCTTAACACTGGTAGAACTATAAGAGTGATTAACGGAGTCGTTATGTTTGGACAGGTGGGGAGTGGCAATAGATGTTGGGAAATATGACGTATTCATTCATGGATAACTTCCCGCGAAGGAAATTATCGCACCAGATTACTCCAGCTAGTTATCTTTCTCGTGGTAAGCTGGTAAGCGATTCAACGGAGGATACTTTATGATTTTTAACCATTGATTTTTTTTTCGTTTATGTATAATCAATGTATTCATGTTGTTTAGTTACTTATTGGTGCTGAGCTGTTGGGCAATGACTCAACCTCTTGAGGATTCTTAGTGGAACCCTAGTTAAAAGCCGGGCCATAAGTGTAGAAATCATCAACAGCTCCCAAAGTTGTTTTCTCAATAGATGTAGACAATTATAGTCATGCCCATGTATATTAGGATCAATTAGTCGCCATCTCCTACGCTTTCGTTTAGTGATGGCAAAAAATAGACATCCCACCCGTCGAATCCACTTAAGACTTCTCCTCGAAACTTAAATTCCAACCCGATTTTAGTTGGAACCTTTGGCTGTAATCATCATCCCACCCCCTACATTCTTCTAAGACCCTAATATTTCATAAAGTTAGTTTGACACTGTGTGATCTTTTCCATCATCTGTGGCAGCTAGAGGCCTACCTTGAAACGACATTTCATTAAACTCTACGGTTCTTGTTGATTTAGGATCTGATCGTTCACTCTTCCTCATGTCCGAAGCTTATCTGGTGTTGAGTTCCAGCTCTTTCAAGGTGTCTCGACCGTTCAATGAGGGATCCACTCGTTCACTAGGGACGAAGGTCCATCTATTGCCATGGCCGAATGCGATGATCTCGGAGTTTTTTTTTCCACTCCTTTTCAGATGTAGAATACCTATCGGTCTATTCACGTTACAGATTTGTCAACCCAAATCCGTTTAAGAGCTTGAAGTGAGGTAAGAATCTAAAGAATAAGGCATGAGATGCCATGCAATATCCTTGTCAACCTACAGCTACATGCCTACGTAGATCATCAACATCAACTCGAATGTTTAGTGACAAAAGTGCTCCGGGGCACTTTTTACTAATTTTTCAATGTAAAGCAAAGCCAAAAATATTGTTATGACGACAATATGAATGGATTGCTTTTCTTGCTTTTTATCTTTTGTTGCTCGGTTAGCCATGCATTTAAAGATAAATTTTTGTCCTTGATTGCCTAATCATAAATTGTTAGTGCAACATGAATTATTCGATTCTCGAAATATTCAGAAGGGAAGTCGGAGGTGTTGAAGGAGAATGCGGAATTCGACGATGCTGACATGAAGGTGAGCCTTGACGGCCCGGAAGGGAATGTCCTCGAACTGGACAGGGTGTCTCGGCTGACCTGCGAGCTCACGCCGAACGAAAAACGGCTGTTTGGCAACACTGACAATCGAATACAAGAAGCCGACTCTAGTGTTGGACACCAAGGGTCACCAACACTGATCCGATTAAAATATCAAAATCTGGAATTGCCATGAAATGCTCCGATTGTCATGGCATTGGACACAACAAGGTAACATGCCTCCAACCTCCGGTGCCTATTGAGATCAAACTAACTATAAGGATTTTCAAATACAAATGTGATACATTTTCCTTAAAATACCTTTCTTATATTAGTGTATTATACAGGGCAAATAAGGTAGGCCAGGAAACATCCAAACCAACCAAGCATTGAAAGAGGGGCATCTAACAAATGAAGTGACAATAAAATATTATTAGATATGAGAAGAGGAGGGTAAGTAATCTATAAGTGCAATTCATATGGTTTTGATAATGCCAAGAGTAAAATGTTGACATGGTTCCTCTTCTTATATGATCTATAAGGATATGAATTTTATGTATCTGAAGCCACTAGAAACTCATATTTGAGGGTCAACATTTTATTTTGTTAATGTTTTTGTAATGCATTGTGATCAACAAAATAACATTACGTCTCCCCTCAATTTCATTTGCTTTGGCAGTAACATAGTACAAGAAATTCATCAAGGCGGTGCAAATCATATGGTGGATCTTTCAAGCCAAGTTTTTGGACCCCCTCAAACTCAATGATCTCAAAGTGAAGCAAGGTAATGAATCTGTAAGGAGAGTTGGATGTCTAGAGTAAAGCTTGTTTAAATCTAGTATTTATTGAAGTTTTTTTGGATGATTGTGATATAAAACATGCTTTTGGACCTTTTGTGTAGATGATGTTGTTGGCACTTTGATAATGAATCTGGTCGGTTGCATACGGCTTGTGTGCTGGGACTCTCTCTCTCTACCCACTCATCTTGCCAGAATTGGATGCGAGTCTCTTAGTTCTCGTTCAATCAATCAAGTATCGCCGGATCTCTCTTGTGTTTTATCTCAAGATATTGCCTATGATGAATGTCGCGCTGATTTTACTTTAATAGCAAAGCCTTTTTCTTGTTGGCAATATTTTGTAGTAAATTAGAAAAAAAAAATTCAGGTGATATAGAGGCAATGTTAGAAAAATTTGGAAAATAAACTCTGCATATCACAGCTTAGCCCTGTTTGGAAGTTTTGATGGAGGGTAAATGTGTCATGTATATATTGGTTTGTATTTTTGATAATTCAAAAATTAGTTTGAAGTAAATTTATTACAAGTGTATATGTATAGGGATTTTCATGATATTAACCTTAAGGATTTCATCCTTACCAACAAAAAACTTAGGGATTTCCACATGGACTTGCCACGTCATTATCTATTATCCACATTAGCAAATTAATTGGTAAAATTTGACGGAAATGAACGAAGGGTAACATGTGTACTAATTTGGGATTTTTCATGGTATTAATTCTATGGATTTCCATATAAACTTGTAATGTCACCATATGTCATCCATGTTAGCAAATTTTATGGTAAAATTTGACAAAAGCTAACAAAGGGTAAATTTGTCATAGGTGTAACGGTTTAGACTTTTTCGTGGTATTATCCCTAAAATAAATTCAATCACCAAAGATACCCGTTCAACTCAAATTTGGGAACAAACATATCGACAGCGATCTCACTGCCTAAAGATCGAATTACTGATTTTGTGCTATCCATAACCTAATTTTAATGCCAAAAGATTGAATTATTGATTTGCGCACAACTCAAAATAAGAAACTTTCCTAACTTAGATGTACTTAAAAATCTCCAATAAATCAATATTAGTGTCAATCAATCTATTTTAGGACCCAAAATATTGGGTAGAAGAACATTAGAAGTAACAGAAGTTATGTATGACCCTCACTTTAGCTTTAAAAATGTTTGTCGGATCACTTAAGTGTTAAATCGGAGAAAAAACGATTATTTAAGTGTTAACGATGATAAATTCCGTCCAAAAATAATATGTGGCTTTTATAATTAATAATTTTATATGACGTGGCATATTATTTAAAAAATCCAGTCCATGTGGCATTTCAATGTCACTTGCTTGGAATTGAAATAATCACTTTTTAACAATAATTGCTACTAAAGTAATCATTTTAAACAAAACTCAGCACCCAAACAATCACTATCTATAACTTTTAGATGATGTTGTTATAGAGTTATATGTTGACTAGGCATGCCAGCGAGCCATATAAAACTGAGAGATTAATAAAATATGCCCACAATGGATTTTCGATCATCTAAATTGGAGTTGACACTAGAGCGAAAGTGTTTTTGAAAAAGTTGCATTTTAGTGATTTAAAAAAAAAAAGAACTTTTGATACTAAAGTGAGTGTCATATACAACATTGGTATTTCTAGTGTTCTCCTTCCTAGAATATTGAAGTCAATCTCGATTTGGAAAATTTCCTAGTGTGGAGAATTAGTTTCTCAAATGGTTGGCCACGGTGGAGCCTTTCAGTGACCAATGAGGATGTTGGATATTTTAGCATTTTTGAAATATTTACAATAATAGCTTCGATAAAAGTTATGACCGCATTGAAAACCATCATTATTTTTAACGGTCACATAACGGTTTCTTAACGGTCATATAATGGCTTTTTAAATTGTTTTGTAACGTTTAATTTATTTCTCAAATAAATCATCCATTATTTTACAACAGCTCTTTTAACGGCTCTATTTTGTCTGAATATAAAAATAAGATCTCATAAGACACAATATGTTCTCATATATCTTTCCTTTTCTTTTAGCTGGGTTATACACAAAAGTTGTTCTGTTTTCTTCTAATATTCAGTGCGGAGTATAGAGGAAGGTCTGTTGTATCTTGGGAGGATAGCCGCTGAAGCCTTACGCACCGAGTTTCGTACTCCGAGGGGCGGAATTATCCTTAAGGATAGTGCTTGCACGCCTCAGACATTTGTTTTTCTATTTTCTAATCCTTCACAATGTATTAACAGTTATTATTAAGGACAGTGCTTGCACGCCTCAGACATTTTATTTTCTATTTTCTAATCCTTCACAATGTATTAACAATTATTATTATTTTTTATGTATTCGAAACATTTTACAACATTCTTAAGGATAAGTTCTATGGATTTCCAAGTTGAAGTTGTTGCTGTCGCCATCACCGCAATTGGAATTGAAAGACTGATCGAGATGGTGAAGGACAAGTATCACATATTCATGGGCGGATGTCGTGGGAAATTACTGAGCATCATCAAAAGGTTTCTTGGTCATTTTGGTAAGGTTATTGAATGTCAGGTAAAATCGTACTTTGAGACTTTAATACCTAAATTTGTTTCGAGAGGAAGTTGGGTGTTTATAATTATTTGCTCACTCAAATTCGTGATTATTCGTAAAGTTTCAATCCGCATTGGGGTTTCCTAATTTAATTCTGTTCATGATCTGGAAGTTGTAATTTTAGGATTAGAGATTGTTTGTTCATTGTGACTTCATTGCTCCTATTGTTTTAATTGGTTGACCACTTGATATTAACCATTCTGTAGTGACCCATTTCATATTTTAGAAATGAAAAAAAAAAAAACAGAAACATTAGATTTTTGTGAGTAAATTTTACTTTACAAAATGGTTTCAAATTCTTACCATCTGAATGTTAATGACTTCTAGTATCTGTCAAGAAATTTTGTGTCGATAGGACAAGAAGTATGTCTCCAAGCTTGAGAACCACCGTAATGATGTTGTTAATAGAACCATGTTCTTCTTCTTGTTTAATTTTTTGGAAAATTCATTAAGGCGTTAGTTGCTCTTCCATTAGGAGAGAGCAATAGTGATTGTGATTGGGTGGTGTATTTGATTTAACTTTGAACTGTTATATTAGTAGATTTTATTTTGACTATTGTTTGGATTTGACATTTCTATTCGGTGCAATTGTTAATAAAGCAAGCTGAAAATTATGAGTCTCATATTGGCCTTCTTTATGCTCATTAAGAATAGAGGAGGTACACCATACGAAATCAAGCTATATATATTTTTGTATTTTGTCTTTGCCCTACTTTATATTTTAGGGATATTGGATGAGCATCATTGATGGTTGCATGCCGGTAGTTGTTTTATTCTCACTTTGAGATTTTGAATAAACTATAAGTGCTAGTGGAAGAGATTTAGCTGGTTCATGTATTAGTCCAGTGCTTATAAAGTGAAAGTGGTGGTGTTTTCATGTATCATTTCGATTTGTGACATTTTATTGCCTCTATAACAGAGCACGATGGGAACTTATCTAGGAGACAGGACACTATCAATGTTATTCAAGATTTGTAAAACTTCTTGTCACCTTATTTTGTTACCTTCTAGAAGCTGCAGGTGAAAAGGTAAATTGAAATAGAAGATTTTATGATATTCTTATTAAAGAGCCATCACTCTACTTGTGGTAGTGCAAGACCAAGGTATTTGTATATCTTATAATAACTTTAGATATCCTTTACCTTGATATATTCATTTGACCCAATGCGTACTACTTACTTTCCATAATCTAATATGTGGGTCAAGGACAATAAATAACGTTAAATGCATAGCCAATCTAAGGATTGTAGCTAATGTTCCTTTCTAGAATGCGAACTATATTATTCATTTTCTAAGTGTGAATAGTTTCACTTGTGTTGGGAGTGGTAATCATATTGTTGTTGATCTTAAGACAGGACTTTTTGTGGTAGGATTTATAATCGAGCGTTAATTAGGGTTTTTGTGCTCCCTTATGTGTATGTAAAACTGCTGATTATGATACAACACTCTCAAATGGGATTTATGATGATTTCATGATGCTACTTTCATAAATGTTTAGCAAAGCAACAAATTTTCTACCACTGATATACCATTTAGTGTTGACGAATGTCTGGTATTGAGTTTGGTGGAGGCCAAATTTGTCCTTACAAATACTCCCTTCTTCAAGCTTCTTTTTATTAGAATAAGAGCAGCTCCTAATGTGAAATTTTCTTTGAATGAATATGCCATCATCAACGAACTTGTATGTCTAGTTGATTTGAGTAGAGATCGGCGAGAAGAGACAGAAGTCAAAGACTCCATGACAACCAATGAACACCTCAGGTGAGATCAATTTTCACAACAATAGAATTTTTGTGGCTTTTGCGGCCATGTGAATATAAACTATGACATTTTACATAGTCGATTTTCCGTTGTATTAGAATAATACAGTGATGTTAAGTGGATCTCGGATTCATATGAGACAAAATCCACAAATAAATATGTGTCCACCTTGTGGAGGTATCGCAACATAAAAGGTAGTCGAATGAAATTGTGGGGGAAATGACAATCCTACTCAACCAGAATTTGACTTGGTTGAAGTAGATGATCTGATGATGTAATTATTGTAGTCATTTTCCAAGCCAATATTTGGCAAATGCAAAAGAATTGGAGATAGACTCAGGCACTACCAAGCATATATGTTAAAAACATAATGCTTTATCCTCCTAACCTCTAGTAAGGAAGGAGAAGAAAAAATTTATCTTGATGATTGAAGAACTACTCAAGTTCTTGGGAAGAAGAAAAATTTCTCAAACTCATATTAAAATTGAGGCTGAGTAGTTGAGAAATTTCTTACTGTATGTTCCTATGGAAATGAAATGACACTTATGTCTAGACATTATGATTGCCAAAAGGCAATAGCTATTGCAAAGAATGAAACTTTCAATGGCAAAAAGAGATGTTTGGTTGAGACGTGATGTGGTAAAATAATTCCTTATAAAAGGGATTTATATTGATCGATTATGTTAAGTCAGAAATGATTTTGGCCAATCCTTTGACTATACATCGAGGGGAATGGGACAAGCCAATTGAAGAAAATCAACAGTGATGGTAACCCGACCTATGTGATTGGTGATCCCATGAATTAGGTTCATATGGGTAATAACAAGTCATTTGTTGATCTAGTACAATATTAAAACTTATTGTCCCTTCTAAGGTGAAAATAGTGCAAAATTGCAAGGAAAAAGAGGTTGAGCTAAGCTCTTAATGAAATTCCATAGCCATTATTGGTGGTGTATTAAATTGCAAAATACACTTGATGGAATCACTTATGTAAGTGTGGAGTGGGGCCGCTCCTATGAGATTTTTTGGCGAAAATCTCTAAAGCATTTATGAATAAACGCACTCACATGGTCTATTAGCGCAAAACTGCGTTGAACAACAAAGTTTGTGGGAGTGTAATGTGATTGGTGAAAATTATAATTCACAAAAGAAATTTTTGGTTCATAGAAGTTTCAAACTTCACCAATGATTTCGTGAATTATATTTCATTCTTTTTAGGGTTGGTTTATAGCCTAACAAGCACCAATTCCGATACATTACTCTCCAATAACCCAGCATTATTCTATTTTCTTATCAAAACTTTCTGAAATATGTGGGGGATTGTTGGATATTTCAGCAGTTTTGAAATATTTACAATAATAGCTTCGATAAAAGTTATGACCGCATCGAAAACCATCATTATTTTTAACGGTCATATAACGGTTTCTTAACGGTCATATAATAGCTTTTTAAATCATTTTGTAACGTTTAATTTATTTCTCAAATAAATCCTCCATTATTTACAACGGCTCTTTTTAACGGCTCTATTTTGTTTGAATATAAAAATAAGATCTCATAAGACACAATATGTTCTCATATATCTTTCCTTTTCTTTCAGCTGGGTTATACACAAAAGTTGTTCTGTTTTCTTCTAATATTCAGTGCGGAGTATAGAGGAACTGTTCTATAGCTGCTGAAGATACGCACCGAGTTTTGTACTCCGAGGGGCGGAATTATCTTTAAGGATAGTGCTTGCACGCCTTGGACATTTGTTTTTCTATTTTCTAATCCTTCACAATGTATTAATAGTTATTATTATTTTTTTATGTATACAAAACTTTTTACAACAGAGGAGAGCTTATGTGGCGGGACTCGCGACGATTGGCAAATCTCTGTCGAAAATGGCCGGGCTAGTGTTGCAGCAGACCAGCTACCACAGCAAAGGAAATTAGCGCCAGGAGAATGCTGGACAATAATTCGAGGAAAATGTCGAGCTTGCTTGGCGGGCTGAGCATGGCCATGGAAAGGCCCGTGCGGCAAACCTGCAACACCACAAGCAAGAACAAGCAGCCACGAGCAAAACCGAGTAACGGCAAAATGGGGTAGCCTTGCAGCAGGGAAACCGGCGGCGGTGCAAGGGGAGTAAGCTGCTCAAGAACACGTCGGGAAACCTGAAATAGAGAAAACAGAGTGGCCGGTAGCTTGAGCAGGGCCAATGAAGCCGATGTTATGTCGTTTGGCAGCTGCAGGTCGCGGTAAGATGAGGCCACGGGGAAATCAAGGATCGGCAGGATTGGACTGCAACTCGGAGCAGAGGACCGCCGGGTAGAACTGGAACACTGCTGGGCACGTGGCAAGGCTCGTCGTTGTTGAACCTTGATGTGCCTGCAGCTGTGTCGTCGCTGGTGCAGTTAGAGGGCTTGTCGGATATAGCTGGATTTGCTAGCGGAAGGCTTTGGGACTGCTGGAAGGAATTCGGCGGCGGCCACCATCTTGCGGTCGAGTTGCTGCTCGTAACACAAGGCGAAGCATCAAGGGAAATTGCACCATCAAAGATGATGGCCACTTTTGATTCTATAAATTTTAAAGAACAAATTCACGCTTAGTCAGAATGCTTCAAGGTGCTGCACCATCAGAGTGTGCAGCCATTTGCTTCTAAAAGTAAAGGGCCTTCGGTTGGCCTACTATGCAAAATACCCTTCCTCTTCGATGGGTTTACTAATCCGCTCCGTGCCCTTTAGGATTTGTCATGTTTGGAAACTCACTTGATGTGCATAATCTATTGACGTATATTTAAGGGCATAGGAAGAATTACAGTTGTACTTAATGCCCAAAGAGGAATCCATTTCTTACACAACTAATATTCTTGTCTTGGAAATCATGCACAATCAGGTTAGACACGGAGAATCTCAAATTTTATCCAAAACAATTAATGCTCCTAGTGGCTAGTGGAATTTCATTACGGCAAATATTCCTGTTTTGGAGATTACTTGTCATCTGCCGATCAATATAAAGTCTTCTGTTCTCAAGGATAGTTGTTCTAATTTCCATTGATTCAAGCTCTCCTGTAACTCTTTACATGTTTCTTTCTCTCACGGTAAAGTCTCAGAGGAAATCTTTCTTTTCCCTTTTTTCATGTCTCGGAAGTTCTATAAGCCACACCATTGAAATGTTTTGCACGATAAAGAAGGGGCATCCTTTAATTATTTAATTCTAGTAAGGAAATTAGGATCAAATTGAAGGTGTCCATATCATGAAGCCGTGCAGAGTCTAATACCACAGGTCTACATTCTTAATTTATCTTTCAGATTACTAATTAACGATAATTTTCATACTTTTGAAATAGGTATCTCAGATATGGCACCAGCTTTGGTGATCCTCATTCTATCGATTGTAGCATCGCTGCACTACCATATCAGAATTGCAATCGCACTGTCTGACATCGGTGTGAACTATGGAATGGTCGGCGACAATCTCCCCCCTCCGGTGACGGTCATCCAACTCTACAAGAAGTACAGCATTGGAAAAATACGACTTTTCGACCCGAACCCTGATGCGCTCAAGGCACTTCGTGGCAGCGGAATAGATGTCACGCTAGGCATAAAAAACCAAGACTTACCATCCATAGCATCAAGTGTTGATTCGGCTAAGGCATGGTTTGACGCCAATGTGCAACCCTACATAACCGACATCAATTTTCAGTATATTACAGCCGGTAATGAAGTCGTTCCTGGAGATTTGGCTCAATATGTATTACCGGCTATGCACAATTTACAAACCATCATTAGCAATTATAAATATACTGGACTGAAGGTGTCCACAGCAGTTGCGAGTAGTACTTTGGGGACTTCATACCCACCCTCGAGCGGTGTATTTGCTGATGCAGCTCGAGCCGACATGGTTGGAATCATAAACTTCTTGTCGAGCACTAGCTCCCCATTACTAGTTAATGCATATCCCTATTTTGCATATGCATCGGATCCAGTTAACGTGAGATTAGATTATGCTCAATTCACCGCGCCCGGTCCAGTGGTTCGGGATGGCAACTTGAGCTATTCGAACCTGCTTGATGCGATGTTGGATGCTTTCTACTGGG
Organism: Eucalyptus grandis; assembly: GCF_016545825.1. NCBI lineage: Eukaryota > Viridiplantae > Streptophyta > Magnoliopsida > Myrtales > Myrtaceae > Eucalyptus > Eucalyptus grandis. Next base: position 13,513,880 of record NC_052613.1, read on the forward strand.
CCATGGAGAAGGAAGGTGTGAGCAGCGTGGATCTGGTGGTTGCTGAGAGCGGTTGGCCGTCAGCCGGAAACGGAAACTTCACCACTCCGCAGCTTGCACAAACTTATAATAAAAATTTTGTGAAGAAGTTTCTAGCCAAGCAAGCAACTCCTAAGAGGCCAGACCACTACTTGGAAGGATTCATCTTTGCAATGTTTAATGAGAATAAAAGCCTCCGGGCGTGGAGCAAAATTTCGGCTTGTTCAATCCGGATGGGACGCCGGTTTATCCTGTATTTTCATAGGGTTGATTAAGAGAGGTGGACCATATCAATGAGTATCCACAGAATTGTTTTAATGTCGTTCCTATCCATCTACGTGGATCTAGTTTCAAGTCAATAAGTAGTTTAGATGAAGCTTCATACAATAGGAATATAATAAATTTCACTTTCAAGGTAACAATAAATTTCAAGTTTTAAATCCTATGTATTGATTTCAATCGGCTTCTCCATTTTTCAGTTACTTCATTTAATAAGTCCTAAATTTAAATCTTACATGCGGTTTAAAATTGGAAGATTTAAATCTTCCCTTTTTCAAGGATGGCAATCACTCTCTAAGAACTGCCCCATCCAGGTTGCCCATGCCTTCCGTCTTCATTGCCCATTATGAATTGCATGATCGCATTGAGCATGTTCGTATAACTAAGGTTGTCATTTTGAAGCATCGGACAAGACGCATTGAATTGAGCATAACCTTATCTCATAATTAGTTGGATATGAGGTGTACACAAAATATGGATACACCTTAATTAATGGGAATGAGCCAGTGATTGACAAGAAGTTTTGATCCCGCCCTATCGGCCTAAGCATCATTGGAGAGTGCACCACTTAAGGTTCTAGCACAATGCAAAATGTGTCTAAAGAAGAAAAGGTGCCATTTATTTGCTCATAAGTTGTCTGACCGCAGGTAAGAACTCCTCCGGTGCCAGACGCGATTGTCACAGCAACCCTCACTCCATCATATTTATAGTTTCTTAAATTGGTTGAAGATTTTGCATCGTCAATAATATATGCCAAGCTATATCTATGGAGACGACTTCGTTACGACACAGAAGACTGATGTTGGTCCTGTAGAGTTGCAAATTGGTGCTGGACCATGTCTTCGCCGCATCGGCCCTTGATGCTTTCTTTTGCAAGTCTTGGTTTCGCATGTGTCCTCCTAATCTTGTAATTCTTGTAGAGTCGGACCACTGCGGCCGGAGTAGAAAGATTGTCCCCAAGCATATACCCTGGTTCCCGTCATGTCGAGATGCGCCTTCGTAGAACCAATTTGATAGTGAAGCAATGCGAAGATTGATAGAATGAGTATCGTCAAAGCCAAGGCCATTTCTTAGATTTTTACTACCAATTTCAGAAATAATGAAAGTTATCTTTATAGTAAACTGAAACAGATAATGAGAGTAGACCGTCTCTTACTTTTAATTTTGTTCCCACCTTTTAGGCTATCAATAAATCCTATCCAGTCGAAATCAAATCAAATCTTTCCCAAGACTGTATTCCCTCCAAATTCTGTCAGTTAGTTGACTTTTTGCCCTCTTCAGCCTTAAATTTTCATGACACTGCCATTACGATTACGTTTTTTGGACTAACCCATTTTTTTCTGTTCATACCAAAAATTCCAAAAAAATTAATAAATTAAAAAAAGCTGATATGCAGCCAAAGAAATATTTTCCCTTGAATTATGCATTTGTTAAATTATTCTCCCTTGATTATCCTTTTGTTGAGTAAAAAATTAGATAATCTTCTTTTGACGAATTGGATTTGGGAAAGAATCTAGTACTACATTCGCTCTCACAAATGGTGTTAAAGGGACTGGGATATATTAGAAACAAATTCGAAAGGTATTCTTTTTATAGGATTAAAAAGATCAACTTAAAAGTTAGGCTCGATCGGCAGGCCAAATTTGCTATCAGAATCCAGCATCAATGCCGCCTGGTCAGGTGACAACAACCTTGAGCTCGCCTTGTCATCCTCCTTCACTTGGTCTCGTCACCACCATCACCAACTTCGCAAAGACATGATTTGCCGCCATTTGAAGCAATATCTAAGGTTCCTTACTCCCAAACAAACAAAACTCGATTCGATATCTACTTGCCTCTTCCTTTATTTATTTATTTTTCTACTTTATTTCCTTTATGGTTAACCTAGTCAATTACAATATATATCAGTGATGGTGTCCAATAGATTGAAGTAGCGATGCATTAGGTATGATAATAGTGAGTTATGCACTCAAAGGAAAATGGTTAATGCTTCATAAAAGAGCTGTTAAAGCTCTAGATCTCGTTGCTGATAAACCGGGATGGGTATCGAAAAAGTAGCTGACAAATTTCTAAGATAAGACAACAATATACATTTTGAGAAATCTACTCTACTAAGTGAAGAGATTGCAGGAGCAATCCCGATACTGGTAGAGAACTTCCTAATGACTCTCAAATGACTAGCTGATCATCCTTCAAGGCCTCCAATGGATATATTGAAGACCTAAAGTGTATAAGGAGCAGTGAAGCTATGAAGAGGGTTAGCCACAAGAATAGAATACATGAAATATTGTTATTGCCTTCTAAGCTAGAAATCTTCACTGATTCTGATATGTAAACTTCCCTATATTTGGTTTAGCACTGTAATCGCTAATAGGTAAGTGTACAAAGGTAAGTGTAGTATTCTTGTATCTCGTTAGTGTGATCTATCAAGTGAATGGAACTATATTAGCCAATTGTAACTTCCAATGTTGATTATTAGTGGAATCCAGTCCTTGTCAAAAGGCTGTTAGTCTAAGAGTAGATGTAGATTTTATTGTTGAATTGCTATAAATCCTTGTGTGATTTGTTTATTATACTCTGATTTACTAACTATCATAACGTGTATTAATTTATCTCGAGCACCATCTTGAGTGCTGATTAGTTGATATTCCACTAAAAGTTTTAATCTGTCAGCACTCCACTTATTCAACCCTTTCTAAATTGTTTTATTAGCCTTAATGCTAAAATCTAAAGCCGCGCAACCATATTGCAATGGATAGTTCAATTTTTTGAACATCAAGAGATAAAGATCGACAGGGGAACGGATAAGAGGAAGTGGAGGTAAGTGGTGGCATCATTGGATTGGTGGGACAGGAGGATCTCATTGTCATCATTAAATACATGGATACTACGCATCCCTTCGGACACCATATGAGCCCTGTACATATTCCATTGAGGGTGTGTTTGATAACTCCATTGAGGGTGTGTTTGATAACGTTTCTGTTTAAAAATTGTTCCAGGAAACAGAAATAGAAAAAATTATTTCAGTTCTGGGAATAAGTTTTGAACAAAAGAATGCGTTTGGTAAATTTGTTTGAGAGATATAAAAGAATGTAAACACGTTTGGTAAACTTATATAATTTTTTTGTTTCTTTTAATTTTTTAATATTTTTATTTTTATTTTATTTTTTATTTTTTCTTCCTTTTGGCCGATCGCCGGCCTTGGCCATGGCCGTCGATCGGCCCGACGATGGCCGGCGGCCTCGCCCGACCCATCGGCAAGGCTTGGGGTGCATGGAAACACTCCAAAAAAGTGTTTCCAGAACACTTCTGTACGGAAAGTGTTCCCGGAACAAAAAAAAGAATAGAAACGCGTTTGGTTGCGTTTCTGTTTTTTTGTTTTATTGTTTCGGAACGAAATAAAAACAGAAAAAGAAACAAAAAAGTTGTTTCTCCCGAAAGAAACACTTCTCGGAAGGAACAAAAGAACAAAAATCACTCTTCTTCTCTCTTCTTCTTCTCTTCTTCTTTTCTTCTTTTTTTCTTCTTTTTCATTTTGGCCGGTCGCCGGCCTCGGCCATGGCCGGCGACCGGCCGTCGAGGCTCGGCGTCGCCGGCGCGGGCGAGGCCGAGCCTCGCCCAACCACGGCCAGGCTCGGCCTCGCCGTGGCTGGGCGAGGCTGCCGGCCCCGTCGGCCGGTCGCCGGAGGCCGGTGACCGGCCGAAGAAAAGAAAAATAAAAAGAAAGGAAAAATAAAAATAAAAAAATGTTTAAAAATTAAAAACAAAAAAATAATAAAATTTACCAAACGTGTTTCGTTCATTTTTTATTCCCGGACCAAACGTTACCAAACGTGTTCTTTTGTTCAAAACTGTTCCCGGAACTGTTCAAATCCATGCGCACCCTTGGTGTCACCAAAGCCACCGCTAGGCGATGCCGAGCCTTGCCGATGGCTAGGCGAGCTCGGCCCCACCGGATCTAGGCGAGCTCGAGCTTGAAAAACTAAGGCGAGGCCGAGCCTCGTTAGGGGCCGGCGACGCTCCGGTGAGGTCGCTGGCCCTCGACAGCTAGTCGCCGGCCATGGTCGAGGTCGACAACTGGCCAAAGAAAAAAGAAGAAGAAAAGAAGAAGAAAAAAATAGGAGAGAGAAAATTTATTCTTAAAAATTGTCCAGAAACAAGAAAAAGTTTTTTTTTTTTTGTTTCTTGTTTGTTTCAAATGTGTTCCCGAGAATAGAAAAATAAATTTGGAAGAAAAAGCAAATAAACGCGTTTTTTTTTTTTTTTTTGTTCCCCATAACAAAAAAACAGGATTTTCGTTCATAAAAAAAAAAAGAAATACAAACAAACAGAGCCTGAGTGAACTAAAGACATCCTTAGAGTTATTTATTAAGAAAAAAAAAAACTAGAGATACCCTCAAGTTCTAAGGTTGGTCACGAACTTGGAACCCCCCATCAACCCGATTTAGCTCGCTAGATACCCACTCGCCTTCATTTGAGGACTCGCGTATATCTTTAAATTATTAGAATTAATGCATTTAAATAAGATTATATTACATATTCGAAATTGACAAGAATTAATGTAAATTTCATATTTACATTAACAAGTATATATAATCTCTCGATGACATGATTTACATAGCTATAGAAATCGATTATGATAGGTAAACACAAAACTTGTCATGATGTCAGTTTAATATTTTCGATTATCAAAATATTAATTAAGATAAAATTTATCACAAGTGTATTAACTTTGACATTTTTTGTGTCATTAATCTTAAAAGAAATTCAATCATTAAAGATATCAATTCAACTTAAATTGGGGAACAAATAAACCAGCAACTAATCTTAGTGCCTGAAGATCGATTCACTGATTTCCTGATATCCATAACCCAATTTTAATGCGTAAAGATCGAATTAAATGTGCCTAAAAATATTCAACAAATCAAAATTAGTGTCAATCAATCTTTTTTAGGACACGAAATATTGAAATCAATCTCGGTCCAGAAAATTTTCTAGTGTGGAGAATTCCTTTCTCAAACGGTGGAGCTTTTCTATAACCGATGATGAGAGCTTTCGTGGCAGGGATCGGCAAATCTCCGTCGACAAGGGCTAGGCCAGTGTCGCAGCAAACCAGCTGCCACAGCAAAGGAAAGCAGCCTCGGGAGAATACTGGAAGGCAGTTCGAGGAAAGATGCCGACCTTGCCTCACGGGCTAAGCACAGCGATGGAAAGTTCGGCGTGCAGGAAACCTGCAACACAACAACAAATAGAGGTGGCAAAATGGGTCTTAGACCCACATAAGACCCATTTAAATCATAAATGAGTTATATATGGATCACTTGTTTTTCTGATAAAAAGTAATTAAATGAATTTAACAATTGAAGACTTTTGATAGGTGGGCCTTAAATGGGTTGGATTTAGAACCCATTTTCATCCAAAACTTCACAATTTCTCTCTTCTCTCTTTAACTTTACAAATATATATATCGAAATTATAATTTTTTTTTTCTTTCTTTCTTCTTCCTCCGGTCGTCGGCCGGGCGAGTCTCAAGCTCCGGCGAGGGTTGAGCTCGAGCTCGCTAGATCCTGGCGAGGCGGAGGCCTCGCCAGATTCGGCAAGGGGCAAGCTCGAGCTTGCTTGACGCCAATGAGCCTTGGGCTTGCTGGATCCGGCAAGGTGGAGGCCTCGCCGACATCCAACGAGACTTGAGTTTCGCCGGCGTCGGAGAGTTGGGCGAGCTCGAGGCTCGCCTATGCCGGCCATCGTCATGGCTGGCGGCCGCCAAAGAAGAAGAAGAAAAAAAGAAAAAAAAGATATTATATTTAAAAAATAAAAATAAAAATAATTAAAAAATTATTTAAAAAATAATTAAAATTCGATTTTTAGAATAATTATTTTAAAAATTATAAAAATTGTCTATTAAATTTGTGTCGTATAAAACTATTTTAGCAATGCCATTTTTTAAAAATATATATAAAAGAATAAGTTTTTTTTTTTTTAAAATTTAGTTAAATGGGTTGGGTATGTGTTGGGTCAGGTAATGGTTAAATGGGTCGATTTGGGTTTGACCTTTTATAACCCGACCCAAACCCGACCCAACCCATCCGTTTAATGGGTCTAACAACAAGCAAGAACAAGCAGCCACGAGCAAAACCGAGTAACGGCAAAAAGGGGTGGCCCAGCAACAAGAAAACCAGCGGCGTTGCAGGGCGGTAAGCTAATCGGCAACCCGTCGGTTGTTGAACCTTGTTGTGCCTGCAGCTGCGTCGTCGCTGGTGCAGCCAGAGGGCTTGCCGGATGTAGGAGGATCGACTGGCGGAAGGCTTTGGGACAGCTGGAAGGAACTCGACGACAAGCCACCAACTTGCGGTCTGCTCGAAACACAAGGCGAAGCACCAAGGAGAATGGCATCATCAAAGATGATGGCTACTTTTAATTCTATAAATTTTGAAGTACGATTTCACCTCCAGTCAGTCAGAATGCTTCAAGGCGCAGACCAACTGTCTTGGGAAATTCACGTGCTTATCTCAGAGTGCAGCTGCTTGCTTCTCAAAGTAAAAAGCCTTCGGTTTCAAATCTGTACTTTCTCAGGAGATGGGGTAAGGACGAGTAAGTTTCAGGAATGGGTTTCGACTCCCATGCCCTGCAAGAGGCAGGGCAAAAGTCTGAGAGTGAGTGTAAAGTAGGCATAAAGTAGTAAGACTGACCAAAAAAAAAAAAAAAAAAAAGGGCCTTCGGTTGGCCTATTGCGCATGAGCTTAAAGAAAAGGTTGCGGATTAAATTATAAAGGCAGAGTCCAAAATATTTGTACCGTGCTCTTTAAAATTTGTCATGCTCGAAAACTCAGTTGATGTGCACAATCTGTTGACATAGGTGCGCAATTCGAGGGAATACGAAGATATATTGTTGTACTTAAAGTGGAAACCATTTCTTATATAACTATTATTCTTGTCTTCAAAATTATACATAATCAGGTTAGATACAGAGAACTTCAAAAATTTTATTTAAAGAAATTAATGCTCCTAATGGAATCCCATTCATATATGGCACATTCTCATTAGTTGCCATTTGCCAAATGTTGTTTTACTTAATGCCCAAAGTGGAATCCATTTCTTATACAACTATTATTCTTGTCTTGAAAATCATGCATAATCAGGTTAGATACAGAGAATCTAAAAAAATTTATCCAAAAAAATTAATGCTGCTAATGGAATCCCATTTATAAACGGCACATACTTGTTTTGGAAATTCCAAATATTGTTGTACTTAATGCCCAAAGTGGAATAATTTCTTATACAATTATTATTCTTGTCTTGAAAATCATACATAATTAGGTTAGATACAGAGAATCTCAAAAATTTTATCTAAAAAAATTAATGCTCCTAATGAAATCCCATTCATAAACGGCACATTCTTGTTTTGGAAATTAGTTGCCATTGGCCAAATATTGTTGTACTTAATGCCCAAAGTGCAATCCATTTCTTATACAACTATTATTATTGTCTTGAAAATCATGCATAATCAGGTTAGATACAGAGAATCTCAAAAATTTTATCTAAAAAAAATTAATACTCCTAATGGAATCCCATTCATAAACGGCACATTCTTGTTTGGAAATTAGTTGCCATTTGCCAAATGTTGTTGTACTTAATGCCCAAAGTGGAATCCATTTCTTATACAACTATTATTCTTGTCTTGAAATCATGCCTAATCAGGTTAGATACAAAGAATCTCAAAAATTTTATCTAAAAAAATTAATGCTCCTAATGGAATCCCATTTATAAACGACACATTCTTGTTTTGGAAATTAGTTGCCATTTGCCAATCAATATAAGGTCTTCTGTTCTCAAGGACTAGCTTTTTTATTTTCCATTGATTTAGGCTCTCCTGTAAGTCTTAACATGTTTCTTTCTCTCACAGTAAAGTCTGAGAGGAAATTGTTCTTTTCCTTTTTTTTTCTTCCATGTCTTGAGGTTCTATATGCCCCACCATTGAAATGTTGTGCACGATACAGGAGGTGCATCCTTTAATTATTTAATTCTCGTAAGAAAATTAGGATCAAATTGAAGGTGTTCATATCATTACCACAGGTCTTCATTCTTAATTTAATCCTCAAACTTTTAATTTATCTGACCTTGAATTTGCATCATTTTTTTAATCAACTCTATCCGGTTTCAAATGGAATCAAATATAGTGGACATGTTCATTAGGGTTGTAAGAATGTGATGTGGAAAGTTTAAAGATGTATTCAACTTTAATCTGGACTTAGAGGAGGAGAAATTTGATTAGAAGATATATGTAAATTCAAACACTTGATTAGAGAGATTAAAATTTCAAGAACTTCATTGAATTGAAAGACCGAAAGAGGAAATTTACCTTTTGAAGCACAAAAATCAATCCATGCTACGAATGAAGACTTTGTGTCGATGTGCTAGCTTTATTACATCATATAATGTTATGACCAATACAGAAATTACAATGAAAATTAAAATTGACAAGAATAAAGGAACACAGATTTAAATGAAAAACCCATTGATCAATTGAATAATGAATCCTATAAAGGTATAACTATGGATCGTTTGCATTCTGCATGCACGAAGTATGCTCAGCAAATCGATCCTCAATGGTTAACAGTGAAAAGGGCGAAGAATGTTGTACCGATGAACATAGGTCCTAAAATGATCTCGCGTCTCTTTTGCTCATACGCTATTCGAAAAGAAAATACAAGCTAAGCAATGAGGAAAGATACGAAGCAATTAGGCACATTACATCTTATATTATATGACTTCCGGCAAATATGTGGTCAAGAAAGTAAGCACAACTGTAACATCCCAATCCCATGTCGGGGAAAGATAGCTTGCCGCTTAGGCGATACATAAACAAAGATGATTCCTCATAGGTCACCTCAAGAATATTCTGTTTCGGGGTTTGGCCCAGTGGGCTGCGCCCGCCCTTACGGTGAAGCTTCTTGCAAAATTAAACGGCGAAAGATTCCAGCATCCTTGTTATGAATTATAGGAATAAGCAGAAGGAGAAAGAACTTATGAGCAAGACGATTCATGTACTAAGATCTTAAGGAATTGAGAGGACTAATACAAGCATGAGAATTGGACAATCAACTAATATCTCACTCTCATGAAAACTTCTATGCCCATTCACTTGTCTGTCGGGTTCAATGAAACTAATCTGTACAACAGCTCATTGGAGTACAATAAATATCCCGCATCAAACAGACCTCCGAATAAGGCTATCACAAAAACGTCATCCGCAATCTCCAGTTCTAACATGGTACAAGAGATATCGGCTTTCTACTTTGCCTTTTGCTTTATGAGCACTGAAGAATGCCCAAAAGAACATCAGGGCAACTAACCAGCGATAACTCCCTTGCATAAGTGAGCCTGTTGCAGAAAGAAGAGAGACGTTGAAAACATGATTCAGCCTAAGAACAAAGTCTCTTGACTGATGTTATTCTTTTTTTGTCCCCCCTTTTGGCCAGCTTTTGATGGATTTTATTCGATAAGCATAAACTGCAACTTTCACCTTCTCAATTTCTTCCACATCAAGACTGAACTTCTGTGAAGAAGTTTTGTTTAGTTTTTCATGCCTGTGCTTGGACTCAAATTAAGTAAATTAATAATCTTTTTTTTTTTTTTCATGAGCACACATTAACCTTTGTTAGCATATCTATTACTTTTCACTAGTGGCAAAAGAGTTGTTCGTGCAATTCAGAGAGCTCAAAAGCCAATTTAGTTTGGGACTTTGCTTGAACCTTACCTCTAGACCCATCACTGGCTGCCGAAGGGGGTGCTGAAACAGTATTATTTGAAGATGAAATCCCAAGATTCGAGCAATCCAAACCAATTCCACCTTCAAAAGGTAATAGCTAATTGATAACTCTATAAAAATAGGGTTATTTTACCTATTTTAGGCAGTAATTAATGCATTATCTATGAGAAAATATTTGGATTTCCTTCTGATTATTTGAATTTTCCTTATTTATGCAGAATAATGAGATATGGAGAAGATAAGGAAAAGAATGGCAATTATCAGGAATTCAAATAAAAGCTGCAGTGGAAGATGGATATCAAATCAGGAAATTCTTGATTTTGTTTCCTAATGTTATCTACAAGCATTGAGAGATAGATATTTTAGATTTCCTATAAATAGGAAGAGAGAGCAGCTAGGGTTTTTTAGAGAGAGAGGGGGAGAGTTAGATCGTTTTCCATTGTTCTGAGAGTTTTTTAAGTATTTTGAAGAGAAGACAAAAGTGGTGACAGAATTTTTGTTCTTTGATTCAAGATGCTGGGTTTGATTTATATTTATATTTTTTCTTCTACTATGTTCTAATTTTCTTTTGTTAGAGCTACGATGTAGCCTAACCATGATGATATGAATTTCATGATTTTTATGTTTTACAATTGATTTCATTCATGTGAGTTATATATTATTGCGTTTAATGCTTTTGAGTGACTGGCCACCACTTGAATGATCTAATATGCATGTTTGAGACTGAGAGGTGATAATATGCAATTGCTCATTATAATATATAACCATGAATTAAACGTGGATAGAAATATACCGCGTTATTTGTGTAGCTTTCGGTGATAAGGTGATCCAAAAGACTCATTGTAAACCGGGAATATTCATAGCTTTTAATGCACTCATGTTTATTTTAATTCACATAGAGATATAGTGGATTAATAAGCTGAGTAGGTTTGCTATACCTAGAGATAGGATAGTAAATAGGTTAGGAAATTCCGCTATCACATGTTTGATATCGTTCGTGTATTCACAACAATCTGAAATTCATATCTAGTGGTTATGGTGAAATTGGATGCTCTAACATATTTATCTGATTGATTTTACTGCATTTAGTCTTCAAAGTCTTCAAGTTTCGTTTTTAATTTATTCTTACTCATACTTTGATCTGTTAGATAAATTTTAGAATTAATCTATTTTAGTATTTAATTAGTTTATTAATCATCGATCTCCGTGGGACGATACTTTATCTCATCATTATATTACTTGTTCGATACGTGCACTTGCGTTTAGAATTTTACGAACACTAATTAGGCTCATCAACATTTGGCGCATTAGGAAAAAAAGGAAATATTAATCCTTAGAGAACAACTATTTCTCACAGCCACTAAACTACAGAAAAACAAAAACAGAAAAACTGTTCCTTTCATGTTTAGAGAAAAATAATTGAGGACTCACACTGTTTGTAGCATGGGAAAGCAGTAAGATTGAAGAGATTGTAGTAGCCCTCATCACATAGGCAACTGTATGAGAGAATTGAAGTCCTATTACAGGAGCCACCTCCGCAATCAGCCCAATGACAGGCTATAAATGGAGAAGGCAACCGAATTTAGCATGAACTCATCTACAAACCAGCATAAAGCAACTTGAGACATCAAGCAGATCAAAGGTAAGTACTAACGGTTGAGAATTGATTCGTTAGCTTGTCTTGCTTTCTCCTCAGCTGAAGCAGGGGATTTCATGCATGAGAAATTGAGGGTGCCTGCAAAAAATGGGGAAGCAAGAGAAATGGTATCAGAGCAGCAACCAAATCACATAAAGTTAACGAACAAAAGAAACAACTATAAGAGTAAAATTTTTAAGGTTAAGTATCGGATATTTCATTCTTGCATGTTGGCACATGAAAGAGATTATTGCCTCAAGTCTAGCCGATCCCAGTCAACTGCAGTTTCAAACTCATATAGATGATACTTAATAGGACATCTTGCCAGTTAAAACAACTGGACACGTAGACAAGTTCTGTGATCTTGACACTACCTCTCTTTATAACATTAAATGGACTCTTCTCTCTCATTTGGCTAACAACTAGTGAAAGCAAGTCTGGTAATATAAGTTCTAGAAAGATCAGTATCCGTCAATGTTTTTTGTTTTGCCACTATTCATTGATTTTGAGTGTTGGTTTAACTATAGACATGTAATCATAGAGAAGTTAAACTATGCTAAGTCTAGTTGTAACAGTCAGAGCTCCAAGGAAGAAAGACAGAATGAGAAAGTGGGATTGTTAGCAAAGGCTTAAGCCAACATGGATGAAGACAGCGAACTTTTAAGTCTTTCCTTTCAGCAACCATTCAAGTCTGTGTCTTATAACTTTTAGAAAAGAAATCAATAGCAATATTCAGAATATCCAAATTTATGTCTTATTAGGTGGAGGAATGAGAATACGTTTGTCAACATCAGTTTAGGTATTGCACGAACATCACATGTTATGGTTGCTTGTTTAACTTTCTTTCTAACGTTAACTAACCCACATCCCTTGTCTACAGGGTCTATACAACTCTTATATTCAAGTAATCTCCGTTCACTTAGCAGCTTAAGTTTTTCAGCATAACTTTTTAACATGACACCAGAGCTAATTTCGCCCTTAGATTTATCTCGAGTGTGAGGCTCCCCCATCTATCAATTCAATGCGTTTTTTCATGTAGTCTCTCTCCAACTAATAGTTTTGGGTCGGACTTCTGTTGCAGTAACAATGTCAGACAAAATCTCAGAGTAACACGAAACCATAGACAAGATGATAATTTGATTGACCTCCATTACCAACTCAAGTTAAAAAATAATTTAGAAATTGATGATTATGACACATTCCTCTTTGATTATTTTGGGGTTCTTTTCACCTTCAAATTATTAATAACGATCAATCTAGGACTCCCCTCTTCATTTAAAATGCATAGAGAATCCACCTGGTAAACTGATACAAACAAAGCAGAAAGGAGCAATTAACACTATAGTATAGCTTAAACAGATAAACAGTTAAAACCATTGTGTTCATAGACTCATATTTGATCATGCCCTATGACCCTTCCTCTTCGGTGGGTTTAGTCAGAATGCTTCAAGGTGCACGAACAAGTGTCTTGAAAAATTCACGTGCTTATCTCAGAGTGCAGCCATTTGCTTCTCAAAGTAAAGGGCCTTCGGTTGGCCTACTATGCAAAATACCCTTCCTCTTCGGTGGGTTTCTAATCCGCCCCGTGCCCTTTAGGATTTGTCATGTTTGGAAACTCACTGGATGTGCATAATCTATTGAGGTATATGCGCAATTTAAGGGAATAGGAAGAATTATAGTTGTACTTAATGCCCAGAGTGGAATCCATTTCTTACACAACTAATATTCTTTCTTGGAAGTCATGCACAGTCAGGTTAGACAGAGAGAATCTCTAATTTTATCCAAAACAATTAATGCTCCTAGTGGAATCCCATTCATATACGGCAAATATTATTGTTTTGGAAATTACTTGCCATTTGCCGATAAATATAAGGTCTTCTGTTCTCAAGGACTAGTTGTTTTATTTTCCATTGATTCAAGCTCTCTTTTAAGTCTTTACATGTTTCTTTCTCTCACGGTAAAGTCTGAGAGGAAATCTTTCTCTTCCTTTTTTTTTCATGTCTTGGAAGTTCTATAAGCCACACCATTGAAATGTTTTGCATGATAAAGGAGCGGCATCCTTTAATTATTTAATTCTAGTAAGGAAATTAGGATCAAATTGAAGGTGTCCATATCATGAAGCCGTGCAGAGTCCAATACCACAGGTCTTCATTCTTAATTTATCTTTCAGATTACTAATTAACGATAATTTTCATACTTTTGAAATAGGTATCTCAGAGATGGCACCGGCTTTGATGATCCTCATTCTATCAATCGTAGCATCGCTGCACTACCACATCAGAATCGCAATCGCACTGTCTGACATCGGTGTGAACTATGGAATGGTTGGCGACAATCTCCCCTCTCCGGCGACGGTCGTCCAACTCTACAAGAAGTACAGCATTGGAAAAATACGACTCTTCGACCCGAACCCTGATGCGCTCAATGCACTTCGGGGCAGTGGAATAGATGTCACGCTAGGCATAAAAAACCAAGACTTACCATCCATAGCATCAAGTGTCGATACGGCTAAGACATGGTTTGACGCCAATGTGCAACCCTACATAAGCGACATCAATTTTCAGTATATTACAGCCGGTAATGAAGTCGTTCCTGGAGATTTGGCTCAATATGTTTTACCGGCTATGCACAATTTACACACCATCATAAGCAATTATAAATATACTGGACTGAGGGTGTCCACAGCAGTTGCGAGTAGTACTTTGGGGACTTCATACCCACCCTCGAGCGGTGTATTTGCTGAGGCAGCTCGAGCCGACATGGTTGGAATCATAAACTTCTTGTCGAGCACTAGCTCCCCGTTACTAGTTAATGCATATCCCTATTTTGCATATGCATCGGATCCAATTAACGTGAGATTAGATTATGCTCAATTCACCGCGCCCGGTCCAGTGGTTCGGGATGGCAACTTGAGCTATTCGAACCTGCTTGATGCGATGTTGGATGCTTTCTACTGGGCCATGGAGAAGGAAGGTGTGAGCAGCGTGGATCTGGTGGTTGCTGAGAGCGGTTGGCCGTCAGCCGGAAACGGAAACTTCACCACTCCGCAGCTTGCACAAACTTATAATCAAAATTTTGTGAAGAAGTTTCTAGCCAAGCAAGCAACTCCTAAGAGGCCAGACCACTACTTGGAAGGATTCATCTTTGCAATGTTTAATGAGAATAAAAAGCCTCCGGGCGTGGAGCAAAATTTCGGCTTGTTCAATCCGGATGGGACGCCGGTTTATCCTGTATTTTCATAGGGTTGATTAAGAGAGGTGGACTATATCAATGAGTATCCACAGAATTGTTTTAATGTCGTTCCTATCCATCTACGTGGATCTAGTTTCAAGTCAATAAGAAGTTTAGATGAAGCTTCATATAATAGGAATATAACAAATTTCACTTTCAAGGTAACAATGAATTTC
Organism: Eucalyptus grandis; assembly: GCF_016545825.1. NCBI lineage: Eukaryota > Viridiplantae > Streptophyta > Magnoliopsida > Myrtales > Myrtaceae > Eucalyptus > Eucalyptus grandis. Next base: position 13,528,989 of record NC_052613.1, read on the forward strand.
AAGTTTTAAATCCTATGTATTGATTTCAATCGGCTTCTCCATTTTTCAGTTACTTCATTTAATGAGTCCTAAATTTAAATCTTAGGTGCGGTTTAAAATTGGAAGATTTAAATCTTCCCGTTTTCAACGGACGGCCAAGCACTCTCTAAGAGCCACCCCGTCTAGGTTGCCCATGCCTTCCGTCTCCATTACCCATTATAATGTGCATGATCGCATTGAGCATGTTCGTATAACTAAGGCTGCCATTTTAAAGCATCGGACAAGACCCATTGAATTGAGCATAACCTAATCTCACAATTAGTTGGATATGAGGTGTACACAAAAAACGGATACACCTTCATTAATGGGAAAGAGCTAGAGCTAGTGATTGACAAGAAGTTTTGATCCACCCTATCGGCCTAAGCTTCATCGGAGAGTGCACCACTTAAGGTTCTAGCACGATGCAAAATGCGTCTAAAGAAGAAAAGGTGCCATTTATTTGCTCATAAGTTGTCTGACCGCGGGTAAGAACTCCTCCGGTGCCAGACGCGATTGTCACAGCAACCCTCACTCCATCATATTTATAGTTTCTTAAATTGGTTGAAGATTTTGCATCGTCAATAATATATGCCGAGCTATATCTCTGGAGACGACTTCGTTACCACACGGAAGACTGGTGTTGCTCCTGTAGAGTTGCAAATTGGTGCCGGACCATGTCTTCGCCGCATCGGTCCTCGACGCTTTGTTTTGCAAGTCTTGGTTTCGCATGCGTCCTCCTAATCTTGTAATTCTTGTAGAGTCAGACCACTGCGGCCGGAGTAGAAAGATTGTCCCCAAGCATATACCCTGGTTCCCGTCATGTCGAGATGCGCCTTCGTGGAACCGATTTGATAGTGAAGCAATACGAAGATTGATAGAATGAGTATCGTCAAAGCCAAGGCCATCTCTTAGATTTTTACTACCAATTTCAGAAATAATGAAAGTTATCTTTATAGTAAACTGAAAGAGGTAATGAGAGTAGATCGTCTCTTACTTTTAATTTTGTTCCCACCTGTTGGGAATAACGGATCCCCGAAAACCGGATTCGACACTAAATCGAACCCTTAAAACGAATGCGGAAGATGAAGCCCGGGAAAATCACGTATCACCGATCCTAAAGCACACCACGGATTTGAGCGTACCTTGTTAGCTATAGATTAGACACCAATGTTGAAATGAGGAAGAGAATTTGGCCTTGTTCGATCCGATGACGCCAATTCGCCTTGGAAGGGGAGAAGAAAGTGACCTTGTGCTTACTGTTCTTTTTGGAGGGAGAGAGGGAGGAAGGAACGTACGTAATGTTCAAAAGGGTGCGTTCTCCCTCTCTCTCCTCCCTTTTATACGTCCCTCCATCCACGGGCCCTAATTCCGTGGGCCGGGCTTTTAGGTCCAACATGGGCGGACGGGCCTTAAGCCCATCACTAATAAAAACCATCATCTCCCACTCGCACATAGTGGGCTGAACAGAATTTTCTTTTACCTCTCTTCAACATTCATACCGGTGAATAATCCGTGCGACCAGCATACTTTGAGAGCTCGTTGCCATACATCTATTAGGAATATATAGCAGCTCATAATGGGCATCACATCCTGAGTAGATTTAGTATGCAGTACCCTAGATCGATCGATCACATTTATATCTCTCTTGATCTCTTTTAAACAATGATATATATATATATATATATATATATATATATTGTATTCACAATTATGATTATCACAAAAACAGTCATAATTGGTTAACCGGTGAATACAAAACTACAATGTGATTTTCCAAAATCGATCTTCCTCTTTCCTTAAAACTCAATTTCATTTTAGCTTGCTTTTCTAGAAATGTTCCATTAGATCGAATCAACTCATGACCATTGGCAACATCCTAAGATAGCAAACACTAAATAGAAATCTTGAGAATAAGTAAGAGTCATGAGGGGACTAATGAATTGAGGAACTTTTTTCCTCAAGAGTCTCACACGACATAAAAGTTGAGATCAAACTTTTGCCACTCTTATTGGTCGTCTCATGCATACATAGTATGAAATACGTATTACGGTAATAACTCATTTCCCATGGAGCGTATGTTTACACCTTCAATACCGTATAGATGATAGTTCAGACATACCCAATGTCTAACTTGAGTTCACGTATCTACTCATTCACAAAATTCATCAGAACTCACATCTAACATCATAGACAGATAAAGTAAAATAAAATATGTGGGGTATTTTACTTTCGGACATAGTAAGTATTATGTCCTCATCTTAACACCCAGTTAAGGCGACATACATATTTTAAGCTTGAGCTCTCGATTATCACCTAGATAATAAGCTTAAAAACAATCTCATCTCTATTTATCACATGTAAATAGAGGCGATTACCCGATGTGAGTGGGCTAATCTTATATCTGTCCGACATACTTTCTCAACTTAAAATAATACACTAAGTATTAAGATGCATAAAGATCAAACAAAGATACATAGGCATTAATGATGAAAAACACAAATTCATCAAATGTGAACACTTCAGGGAAATTATAATCCAGTACATCAGACTCTACGCAATCCTAGAGATTTTACATGGCCACAAAACACATCTCTAGGTTTTGGCTTTGTCATAGGATCTGCTACCATTCTATGCGTAGTATGTACTCTAAGTTCACATCTTTTCGTGCAATCATATCCTTGACAAAAGTTATACTTGGTATCTATAGGTTTGGTCTTGCCATGATATTTTGGATATTTGGTGTACACTTTTGCTGCTTGGCTACCACAATTAACCAATAATGAATTTGCAGCACTTCTAATAATACCTAAATGATCCAAAAAATCTCTTAAGCCAAACATCTTCTTATATTGCTGTTGATAATGCCACGAACTCAGTTTCAATTGTGGACAAGGCTATACACTTTTGTTTTTTACTGCTCCAACATATGGTGCAATTATTCGGTAAGAAAACAAACCCAGAGGTAGATTTCCTTTCATTTAAATCTCCTCCCCAATCAGTATCAGAATAGCCTTTGAGTTGCAGATCCTTTCCTTAATAACTCAGTGTATAATCAGCAGTTCCCTTTAGATACCTCAGTATTCTCTTAACGGCTTTCCAACGTGCTTGACCTGGATTGGATTGGTTTCTTTTCACCATTCCAACTACAAAACATATGTCAGGTCTTGTACACATCACAACGTACATAAAGCTTCCAACAGTACTAGCATAAGGAACATATTTCGTTTGGTCCTTCTCTTGTGGAGTCCTTGGACACAGTCTGTGGCTCAATCCCTCACCTTTAGTAATATGAGTATCTATGGGTTTACAATCCCATATCATTTATCTCAAAGTTGGAAGACAACTAACTCTTGACATTATTAACAAACTCCATATTACTTCCAGCAATTAGTATATCATCAACATATAATGATATGATCACAAATTGATCCTTGGATCTTTTGATATATACACAATGATCCTCATATATCATTGTAAAGTCATATGTCATTATGGCATTATGAAATCGTATATACCATTGTCTTGACGACTGCTTAAAGCCATATATCGACCTCAAAAGTCGACATACCTTTTCTTCTTAGCCTTTTACTATGAAACCGGCAGGTTGTTCCATATATATTCCTTCCTCTAATTCTCCATTGAGGAAAACAGTCTTTACATCCATTTGATGTAACTCAAGATCCATACTAATCACTATTGCCAGAATTATGCGAATCGAGGTAAATCTCACTACAGGAGAAAATGTATCTTCATAATCAATTCCTTCTTGTTGATTATACCCCTCCGCCACAAGGCGAGCCTTATGCCTTTCTATCGAGCCATCAGCCTTTCGCTTTATTTTGAGAACCCACTTGTTCCCAATAGCTTTGTGTCCTTTTGGAAGATCAACCAGTTCCCAGACTTGGTTTGACTTTATTGACTCAATCTCCACTTTCATTGCATAAATCAATTTTTCCTTACTAGGGCATTTCAGAGCCTCATTAATATTTCTTGGCTCATCCTTATCTCGTGGAGTAATTATAAAAGTTTCCCTTTCAATGTCAAAACGTCGACGGGGAATACTTTGGCGACTTGTTCGCTATATGGGAGATTGTACACTTAGCACATCATTCCCATTATGCTCCCACTCGGATTAGATAATGACGATATCATCTCATCATGTGGTTGTAATTGAGAATGAGTTGAATTCAATTCATCACTTCTCATATTACTCCCACTTGGACGAACTCCACCAATATCATTATCTTGATCCAAGGTTTCAAATAGGGGTAATTTTCCCTTATTTCGCCATTCTTAGGAAATTCATCCACTAAGAATGTGACATCCCGTGATTCAAATTCAGTTATACTCCCACTTTCCTGCTCACCTATGAACACATACCCTTTTGAGTATTTAGAGTATCTCATTAAAATACTATACTTTCCTTTAGGACCCAATTTCCCAAATTTGTGAGAGGACTCATGAGTATAGGCAGCACAACCCCATAACTTAAGAAAACTTAAGTCCGGTTTTCTACCTATCCATAACTCATATGGAGTGGAAGTAACAGATTTGGAAGGCACCCGATTAAGTATATAGGCAGCAGTTAACGGCGTATCACTCCAAAAAGTGATAGGTAAGTTAGCATGCGCCATCATGGACCTAACCAGTAGGGTTCTGTTTCTTCTCTCCGCAACACTATTTTGTCGAGGAGTATATGGAATAGACAACTGTCTTTATATTCCTTTTTCATCACACAATTTTCTGAACTCATCAGATAAATATTCTCGACCTCGATCGGATCTCAATGCTTTTATTTTCTTGTCTAATTGATTTTCTACCAGGTTCATAAACTTTTTGAAACAACTTATTGCTTCAGATTTATGAGAAATCAAATAGACATATCCGAATCGAGTATAATCATCTATAAAAGTGATGAAATAAATAGCCCCATGCCTTCTTCTCACAGTCATTGAACCACATACGTCAGAATGGATTAAATACAGAGGAAATTCAGCTCTTTTATCTTTTCCAAATGGTTTCCTTGTTGTTTTCCCTTCTAGGCAATGCTTACATATGGGCAAATCGACTTTTTCAATGTTGCCCAACAAGCCCTCTTTGGCTAGTCTATTCATACAATGTTGACCAATATGGCCAAGTCTAGCATGCCACATAATCACATCATTATCATATAAAGTAGAAGACGTGAAACAATGGAATAACAAATATTGACATCACCACAGTCAATATTTAGTATAATAAAACCATCCAGAAAGTGATCACAATCATAGTAGTTTATATCCAAATACAAATCTACACCGCTATTACGGAAGTTCACACTAATAACAAGCTTAACCAACACCAAAAACAGACACTTAAATTTCGACGAATCTCCGGAGCATATAGAACATCATGTAGGAACTAGGTGCGTCCATCACGCACGTTCAATTGGCAGGTGCCAATCCCTTTAACTTCATCTCTGGAGTTATATCCCACATAGATCCACTTAGTTCCAGTTGGTACTCGTCGGAATTCCATGAAGGATCCTCTATCCATTGCTACATCGTCTGTTGCTCCTAAATCTACAGTCCACAAAGGATTGGATTTAGTCTATAAAGCAGAACTTGACACAAAAGCAAAGTTCTCAAATGTACAAGAGGTGTATACTTTCTTTGGCTCACGACAGTCGCGAGCATAGTGACCCTTCTTGTCACAATTGTAACACCTCACCCTTGATATTTTCTTCACTTGAGGACGTTTTCCTCTCTTGTGTTGGTTAATTCTTGATCTCTTGCAATAAGGACTTGATCCTTTGTATTCCCACATATTGAACGAATCAATACGCTTGCGCTTAGAGCTCAAAGTCCTTTCTGAGCTAGAACCAGCATTTCAAATATCTATTTTCGGCTCACATGCCGTCAAGCGGTCCTCTACCAGCTCAAGTTGGCGCACAGCATCCTCAAGATCTTCTATAACATGGTCAAGAGCTTTTAATGCTTCTTGCTTTTCTAGCACATATTGAATCTTCATATTTAATATTTCACAATTGTTGCCGTTCATATCAGCAATTACGTTCTTAGTTGCTGAAACCATCGATCTGAACACATCAGATATACATGCACGAATAATTAATGCCTATCATTTATGCATCCACTTTGCATAGACCCATCATATCAATAAACAATTTTAAGTAAGGTTTCAGAATCAAAATGTCACTATGTTTCCAATCATCCTCCAAAAATCCTAACTCAAAATTATTATTAATATTATTGTTTTATGCAAAATAAATTTTATGAAGTTACAAAAACTTCTATTACTACCCTGACTAACTACCTGACAACCAGCAATAACAGAAAGCAAATAATAATTGACATCCAATAAAACAATAATGCTTTCACACAATACAACTAACATATCGGTTGCTACATCAACAACAATCAGGTAGTTTACATTACATAATTAATTTAAGAAATAAATAGGGAATGTCCCTTCTAATCTATCAGTCAAAACATCTGAGAAAAACTGAAGGCACATTTGCCAACCATGGAAAAACTTTTGGAGAGCTTTCATGTCGCCACCAAGGCGCATTTACTCGCGCCATGTGGCGCTCAATCTAAGGGTTGAAGTTTTGGCCAACTCAATCCTATAGTACTCTCTTACAAAAGCTTCCACTAGCCCCTGTAACCCGGGACCACGTTGACCTCCCATAGCCGATCTAACACTTGCTTGCCATTCGGGTGGAAGAGTGTTCATCAAAGCCGGCACCTTCTCAAAGTCCGGCATAAGATAACCATTCCGGATGATTTCTGTATCATCTAATTGACCCTGACCATGTGTGATACTAAATCACCATCAAGCCATCGATAACCAACTAACTCTTTCATCAGCCTTTTAAGTCTAGCTCTTCCTTCATCCGTTCTTAGGATTGCAGGTATTCGTGCATAACGCATCATAGTTCCTGCAACAAATGCAGAACCAATAAATGGATCACTTATAATCCACAATAAACAAAATGAAAAATACATAATTTTCCATGATTCATGTAACAAATGCAGAATACAAAATGGATTACCTCTAACCCACAGGACATAATTGAAAAGAAACAAATTCTTTTTTTTCTTTTTCTTTTTTTTCGGGTCAACGGTCGGTCAACAGTCAACGGGCGGCGGGTCCTCGGACCGGTTGGACCGATCGGACCGGATGGACCGGACGGACCGGTCGGGCCGGGTTGGACGAACCGACCGCACGTGCCGCGCGTGTGCGCGGGATGACGTCACGCAGACGTCATCCAGCACATGCCGCGCGTGTGCCTATGGCGCGTCCGCGGGTCGGGTCGGGTCGGTCGGGCCATACCAAAAATTAAAAAAAAAAATTAATAAATTAAAAAAAAAGCTGATATGCAGCCAAAGAAATATTTTCCCTTGAATTATGCATTTGTTAAATTATTCTCCCTTGATTATCCTTTGTTGAATAAAAAATTAGATAATCTTCTTTTGACGAATTGGATTTGGGAAAGAATCTAATACTACATTCGCTCTCACAAAAGGTGTTAAAGGGTCTGGGATATATTAGAAACAAATTCGAAAGGTATTCTTTTTATAGGATTAAAAAGATCAACTTAAAAATTAGGCTCGATCGGCAGGCCAAATTTGCTATCAAAATCCAGCATCAATGTCGCCTGGTCAAGGGACAACGACCTTGAGCTCGCCTCGTCATCCTCCTTCACTTGGTCTCGTCGCCACCAATACCATCACCAACTTGGCAAAGACATGATTTGCCGCCATTTGAAGCAATATCTAAGGTTCCTTACTCCCAAACAAACAAAACTCGATTCGATATCTACTTGCCTCTTCCTTTATTTATTTATTTTTCTACTTTATTTCCTTTATGGTTAACCTAGTCAGTTACAATATACACCAGTGATGGTGTGCAATAGATTGAAGTAGTGATGCATTAGGTATGATAATAGTGAGTTATGCACTCAAAGGAAACTGGTTAATGCTTCATAAAAGAGCTGTTAAAGCTCTAGATCCCATTGCTGATAAACAGGGATGGGTATCGAAAAAATAGTTGACAAATTTCTAAGATAAGACAACAATACACATTTGAGAAATCTACTCTACTGAGTGAAGCGATTGCAGGAGCAATCCCGATACTGGTAGAGAACTTCCTAATGACTCTCAAATGACTAGCTGATCATCCTTCAAGGCCTCCAATGGATATATTGAAGACCTAAAGTGTATAAGGAGCAGTGAAGCTATGAAGAGGGTTAGCCACAAGAATAGAATACATGAAATATTGTTATTGCCTTCTAAGCTAGAAATCTTCACTGATTCTGATATGTAAACTTCCCTATATTTGGTTTAGCACTGTAATCGCTAATAGTTAAGTGTACAAAGGTAAGTGTAGTATTCTTGTATCTCGTTAGTGTGATCTATCAAGTGAATGGAACTATATTAGCCAATTGTAACTTCCAATGTTGATTATTAGTGGAATCCAATCCTTGTCAAGGCTGTTAGTCTAAGAGTAGATGTAGATTTTATTGTTGAATTGCTATACATCCTTGTGTGATTTGTTTATTATACTCTGATTTACTAACTATCATAACGTGTATTAATTTATCTCGAGCACCATCTTGAGTGCTGATTGGTTGATATTCCACTAAAAGTTTTAATCTGTCAGCACTCCATATTATTCAACCCTTTCTAAATTGCTTTATTAGCCTCAATACTAAAATCTAAAGCCGCGCAAGCATATTGCAATGGATAGTTCAATTTTTTGAACATCAATAGATAAAGATCGACAAGGGGGAACGGATAAGAGGAAGTGGAGGTAAGTGGTGGCATCATTGGATTGGTGGGACAGGAGGATCTCATTGTCATCATTAAATACATGGATACTACGCATCCCTTCGGACACCATACGAGCCCTGTACATATTCCATTGAGGGTGTGTTAACTCCATTGAGGGTGTGTTTGATAACTCCATTGAGGGTGTGTTTGATAACGTTTCTGTTTAAAAATTGTTTCAGGAAACAGAAATATAAAAAATTATTTCAGTTTTGGGGAACAAGTTTTGAACAAAAGAATGCGTTTGGTAAATTTGTTCTAGAGATATAAAAAGAACAGAAACACGTTTGGTAAATTTATATAATTTTTTTGTTTCTTTTAATTTTTTAATTATTTTATTTTATTTTATTTTTTTTTTTCTTCCTTTTGGCCGGTCACCGGCCTTGGCCATGGCCGGCGATCGGCCGACGATGGCCGGGCGGCCTCACCCGGCCATCGGCGAGGCTTGGTGTCACCAGGCCACCGCTAGGCGATGCCAAGCCTTGCCGATGGCTAGCGAGCTCGGCCTTCACCGGATCTGGGCGAGCTCGAGCTTGAAAAACCAAGGCGAGGCTGAGCCTCGCTAGGGGCCGGCGACGCTCCGGTGAGGTCGCTAGCCCTCGACAGCTGGTCGCCGGCCATGGTCGAGGTCGGCAATCGGCCAAAGAAAAAAAGAAAAGAAGAAGAAAAAAAAGAAGAAAGAAGAAAAAAAGTAGGAGAGAGAAAATTTGTTCTTAAAAATTGTCCTTAAACAAGAAACAAATTTTTTTTTTCTTATTTCTGTTTCAAATGTGTTCCCGAGAACAGAAAAATAAATTTGGAAGAAAAATGCAAATAAACGTGTTTTTGTTTTTATTTTTGTTCCCCATAACAAAAAAAAAACAGGATTTTCGTTCATAAACAAAAAAAAAAAAAAAAAAAAGAAATGAAATACAAACAAACAAGCCTCGAGTGAACTAAAGACATCCTTAGAGTTATTTATAAAAAAAAAAAAAAAAAAAACTAGAGATACCCTCAGGTTCTAAGGTTGGTCACGAACTGGGAACCCCCATCGACCCGGTTTAGCTCGCTAGATACCCACTCGCCTTCATTTGAGGACTCGCGTATATCTTTAAATTATTAGAATTAATGCATTTAATTAAGATTATTTTACATATTCGAAATTGACAAAATTAATATAAATTTCAATTTACATTAACAAGTATATAAAATCTCTCGAAGACACGATTTACATAACTATAAAAATCGATTATGATAGGTAAACACAAAACTTGTCATGATGTTAGTTTAATATTTTTGATTATCAAAATATTAATTAAGATAAAATTTATCACAAGTGTATTAATTTTGACATTTTTTGTGTCATTAATCTTAAAAGAAATTCAATCATTAAAGATATCAATTCAACTTAAATTGGGGAACAAATAAACCAGCAACTAATCTTAGTGCCTGAAGATCGATTCACCGATTTCCTGATATCCATAACCCAATTTTAATGTGTAAAGATCAAATTAAATGTGCCTAAAAATATTCAACAAATCAAAATTAGTGTCAATCAATCTTTTTTAGGACACGAAATATTGAAATCAATCTCGGTCCGGAAAATTTTCTAGTGTGGAGAATTCCTTTCTCAAACGGTGGAGCTTTTCTATAACCGATGATGAGAGCTTTCGTGGCAGGGATCGGCAAATCTCCGTCGACAAGGGCTAGGCTAGTGTCGCAGCAAACCAGCTGCCACAGCAAAGGAAAGCAGCCTCGGGAGAATACTGGAAGGAAGTTCGAGGAAAGATGCCGACCTTGCCTCACGGCTAAGCACAGCGATGGAAAGTTCGGCGTGCAGGAAACCTGCAACACAACAACAAATAAAGGTGGCAAAATGGGTCTTAGACCCACATAAGACCCATTTAAATCATAAATGAGTTATATATGGATCACTTGTTTTTTTGATAAAAAGTAGTTAAATGGGTTTAACAATTGAAGACTTTTGATAGGTGGGCCTTAAATGGGTTGGATTTAGAACCCATTTTCATCCAAAACCTCACAATATCTCTCTTCTCTCTTTAACTTTACAAATATATATATATATATATATATATATATATATATCAAAATTATAATTATAATTATAATTTTTTTTTTCTTTCTTCTTCCTCCGGTCGCCGGCCAGCGAGCCTCGAGCTCGGCGAGGTTGAGCTCGAGCTCACTAGATCCGGCGAGGCGGAGGCCTCGTCGACGTTTGGTGAGGCTCAAGCCTCGCCAGATTCGGCGAGGGGTAGGCTCGAGCTTGCTTGACACCAATGAGCCTCGAGTTCGCTGGATCCGGCGAGGCTTGAGTTTCGCCGACATTGGAGAGTTGGGTGAGCTCGAGGCTCGCGTGCCGGCCGTCGTCATGGTCATGGCAGGCCAAAGAAGAAGAAGAACAAAAAATAAAAAAGAAAAAGAAAATTATATTTAAAAAATAAAAATAAAAATAATTTAAAAATAATAAAAATTCGAGTTTTTAGAATAATTATTTTAAAAATTATAAAAATTGTTCATTAAATTTGTGTTGTATAAAACTATTTTAGCAATACCATTTTTTAAAAATATATATAAAAGAAATAAGCTTTTTTAAATTTAGTTAAATGGGTTGGGTATGTGTTGGGTCGGGTATAGGTTAAATGAGTCGATTTGGGTTTGACCTCTTATGACCCGACCCAAACCCGATCCAACTCACTCGTTTAATGGGTCTAACAACAAGCAAGAACAAGCAGCCACGAGCAAAACCGAGTAACGGCAAAAAGGGGTGGCCCAGCAACAAGAAAACCAGCGGCGATGCAGGGCGGTAAGCTAATCGGCAACCCGTCGGTTGTTGAACCTTGCTGTGCCTGCAGCTGCGTCGTCGCTGGTGCAGCCAGAGGGCTTGCCGGATGTAGGAGGATTGACTGGCGGAAGGCTTTGGGACTGCTGGAAGGAACTCGACGACAAGCCACCAGCTTGCGGTCTGCTCGAAACACAAGGCGAAGCACCAAGGAGAATGGCACCATGAAAGATGATGGCTACTTTTAATTCTATAAATTTTGAAGTACAATTTCACCTCCAGTCAGTCAGAATGCTTCAAGGTGCAGACCAACTGTCTTGGGAAATTCACGTGCTTATCTCAGAGTGCAGCCTCTTACTTCTCAAAGTAAAGGGCCTTCGGTTGGCCTACTGCGCGTGAGCCCAAAGAAAAGGTTGCGGATTGAATTATAAAGGCCCAAGTCCAAAACATCATTCCTCTTCGATGGGTTTCTAATCTGTCCCATGCTCTTTAAAATTTGTCATGCTCGAAAACTCAGTTGATGTGAATAATCTATTGACATAGGTGCGCAATTTGAGGGAATACGAAGATATGTTGTTGTTCTTAATGCCCAAAGTGGAATCCATTTCTTATAAAACTATTATTCTTGTCTTGAAAATCATGCATAATCAGGTTAGATACAGAGAATCTCAAAAATTTTATCTAAAAAAATTAATGCTCCTAATGGAATCCCATTCATAAACGGCACATTCTTGTTTTGGAAATTAGTTGCCATTTGCCAAATTTTGTTGTACTTAATGCCCAAAGAATCCATTTCTTATGCAACTATTATTCTTGTCTTGAAAATCGTGCATAATCAGGTTAGATACAAAGAATCTCAAAAAATTTATCTAAAAAAGTTAATGCTCCTAATGGAATCCCATTCATAAACGGCACATTCTTGTTTTGGAAATTAGTTGCCATTTGCCAAATATTGTTGTACGTGATGCCCAAAGTGGAATTCATTACTTATACAGCTATTATTCTTATCTTGAAAATCATGCATAATCACGTTAGATACTGAGAATCTCAAACATTTTATCTAAAAAAATTAATGCTCCTAGTGGAATCCCATTTATAAATGGCACATATCCTTGTTTTGGAAATTAGTTGCCATTTGCCAATCAATATAAGGTCTTCTGTTCTCAAGGACTAGCTTTTTTATTTTCCATTGATTCAAGCTCTCCTGTAAGTCTTAACATGTTTCTTTCTCTCACAGTAAAGTCTGAGAGGAAATCGTTCTTTTCCTTTTTTTTTCCATGTCTTGGAAGTTCTATATGCCCCACCATTGAAATGTTGTGCACGATAAAGGAGGTGCATCCTTTAATTATTTAATTCTCGTAAGAAAATTAGGATCAAATTGAAGGTGTCCATATCATGAAAAGCCGTGCACAGTCTAATACCACAGGTCTTCATTCTTAATTTATCTTTCAGATTACTAACTAATGATAATCTTTCAGACAGATGACGCCAACTTTGATGATCTTCATTCTATCAATCGCAGCATTGCCCCACTGCCATATCATATCGCAATGGCACAGTCCGAGATCGGTGTGAGCAGCGGAATGGTTGGCAACAATCTCCCCTCTCCGGCGACGGTGGTCCAAGTCTACAAGAAGTGCAACATTGGAAAAATACGACTTTTCGACCCGACCCCTGACGTGCTCAATGCACTTTAAAGCAGTGGAAGAAGAAGGGCCATTCTTTTTTCCAGAAGTTGTCCGACCACCGGTGAAACTCTTGCGATGCCAGACGCGATTGTCACATCAACTATCGCTCCATCATATTTATAATTACATAAATTGGTTGAGGATTTTGCTTTGTCGGTAATGCACACCGAGCTAAATCTCCGGATATGACATCGACACCACACGGAAGACTGACGTTGCACCCGTAGAGCTGCAAATATCGAGCGCATTGGCGCTCGATGCTTTGTTTTGCAAGTCCTGTAGAGTCGGACCACCGAGGCTGGAGTTAGGGACATTGTCCCCGGCATTTCACTACCAATTTCAGAAATAATTAAAATTATATTTCAGTTAATAAACTGAAAGAGGTAATGAGATCAGGCCGTCTCTTACATTTTCTCTTCCTTTAACTTTATTCCCACCTTTCTCGGTTATCAAATATTTCCCAAGACTGGATTCCTTCCAAAATTTGTCATTTAATTGCCTTTTTGCTCCTTCGGCCTTAAATATTTATGGCACTACAATTAAGATTATGTTATTTAGACTAACACGATTCTTTCTCTATTCATACAAAGAATTCGAAAAAAATTAATGAATGAAAAAAGGCTGATATGCAGCCAACCAAATATACTCGCTCGAATTATGCATCTGTTAAACTGTTCTCCCTTGAATATCCTATTTTGAATAATAAATAAGACAATCTTCTTTCCTTAGTGACAAAATTGGATTTGGGAAAGAATCTAATCTGCTCTCAAAACTGGTGTTAAAAGGACTGGGATATATAAGAAACAAATTCGAAAGGTATTTTTTTATAGGATTAAAAAGGTTTAAAACAAAATTGAAAAATCAAGCTGGTTCTGCAAGTTGAATTTGCCATCGAAATCCAGGGTCAATGCCGCCTGTCGAAGTCACCAGAACATGCGAAACGACCTTGAGCTTGCCTCGCCGTCTTCCTTCACTTGGTCTCGTCACCGCCGTCGCCAACTCGGCAGTGACACAATTTGCTGCCGTTTGAAGCAGCGTCCAGGTTTTCCGACCACAAAAAAAAAAAAGAAAAAAAAAAGAGCAGTGTCCAGGGTTCCAAACTCCCAAACAAACAAAACCTGATTGAATATCAACTCTCTCTCTCTCTCTCTCTCTCTCTCTGTTTATTTCCCTTTTTCCTCTTTCAATTATTTTTCCTAACATGGCCTATCTTTTCGGAAAACAACAAAAGGCCACCTCATCATTTTTTATTACTCAAATTAGACGAAATTAACGGAGTCATTCAATTGCATGAATTTGACAAGTTTTAGGGAAAATTCCAAATAAGAACCCGGAGTAAATCTATTTTCTCAAATTAGGATTCAAAGTAAACTTTGTTTCAAATAAGGACCCAAAGTGGACCATTGTTTCAAATAAAAATTCAAAGTGATCAAGTTAATCTTAGCTCATCGGAAGACATTTTTCGATGATTAAAAACATGGGCAATTTTGTCAGAAATTCGTCATTCGAAAAAAAAGGGAAAATTCTAAATTAATTAAGTTTAGGTTATTCGTTTAGATGTTTATGTTTTCTTCTTTCTTTTCCCCACTGTTCCTCAACCAAATCGCTACTTGGTCATTATCGTGACTCGATTCTCGTCGCTCCTCGCCTTGCTTGATTGGTGGAGAATTTGTGTCTCCGCAAACAAAGAAAGAAGCATCTGGTTTTTTTTCTTGTTTTTGAATTCGTGCCTCAATCGGTGGAGAATTTGGGTTCTCGACTTTGTGGAGGATGGGTACAAGGAATGGGGAGAACTTTGGTCTTTGACTTTGCAGAGGATGGGTACAAGGAATGGGGAAACTGTAGAAAACCTATGGTTTTTTTGTTTATATTTTAGGATTTATTAATTTTCCCTAGATTTTTTTGGAATAAAATTTGCCCAAACTCCGATTGTCAGAAATGTCACATGCTTGATAACTGGAGAATATTTAGCTGACCAACAAGCTCAAATTTTTATTTGGAATTGATTTAATCACTTCGGATCCTTATTTGAGACAATGGGTCAATATTAGATCTTTATCTGACACAAAGTTTATTTCGGGTCCTTATTTGAGAAAATTTGTCCATTTCGGGTCCTTATTTGAAATTTTCCCCAAGTTTTATAATTCAATTTCATCATTTGAAAATTTTAAAACTTTATCGTACTTGTATTACAAGTTTTAAGCCTTTTGATATACTTTTCCTTTTAAAGAGTGACGTGTCATTCTTAAATCATTAAATACACCTAATCTCACTATTTTACTGATTATTAGGATTAAAATGTGCAATAACATTGTCGGATACCAACATGCACCTCGTCTGACAATTTAAGATCACACACATATATACAAAGATGAAAAATGAGTTTTTTTTTTTTTTTTTTTTTTGGATATATAGGTGGAGGGAGGTGCTTTAAAAAATTATTTATTGACACCATGGTGCTGCTTTTCGATCTTTCAATTTTGCACCTCAGCGATTTACAAAATTATTCTCTGGCACCTTATACGTCACTTTTCAATTTCGCACCACGATCTGCTTTCAATTTCTCAACAAAGTGCTTTACAAAGTCTTTCTCTGGCACCTCTGTGGCCAATGGTGCTTTTGAAATTTGCAGCTAGGCTCTTCAAGAAATTATTCTCTGGCATCTCAGTGTCGCTACCATACTGTTTTCCAAAATTATTCACTAGTGACTCGGGTGCTGCTTTGTGAAACTTGCAAGTAAGTGCTTTTCAAATGTCTCATTTGTTAGCGGACAACCTCACGGAATCTCTTCTATGATCTATGATCAGGCCCCGATACCTAACCTTTTGCTTTTGAGACTCGTACGGTAGGATCTCTTATTTCATAATAAAACACACGCCTGTTTATATAATAATAGATTAAGTTAATGTGGAGAGAGAGAGAGAGAGAGAGAGAGAGAGAAGATGTAAATTAATTTTATAAAGAAATTTGAATTATTGTCACGTGAGAGAGATTTTAATTCTTTGCAGAGTAAAATATTTATGAGATAAGTTGGTAATTAATTAAGTATATGATAATCTTATCAATTCTCTCGTAACATGTTATTGTTATTCCAATATATGTTAAGAATGAGCATGGACTGTTCATAGAATTGTTTTATGAGAGTTTGAGATATGACCATTTCATCGATTCCCTTTCAACATGTTATTCTAATATATGTTAAGAAGGAGCATGGGTTGTTCATAGAATTGTTTTATGGAAGTTTGAGACTGAAATAGTATGTGGTCTGGAATGATTAATTTATCATTTAAGCAGTATTATTTTTTTTATATATATATTTTTATTTAAAGTTGCTTTATGTGGATAATTATTCACTCCATATATTGGTGAGAATACTATATCTTAACTTTGGATACATTACAAGTGCAATATTTCATTTTATGATGATTGGGGCAAAAGCTCGACTCTTCCCTAGTTATTAATGAAACGGAGGATGACATCACTGGATGGTGAGCCTAATGGTGTAACACTTACTTTCGAGTGATCTAGGATTGTCTAGTCATAGGTTCGAAATCCACTGGCTGCAACTCGACCTTAGAGAGCGTTAATTTGTCGCTATTCAGTCTAAATAAGTCTTGGTACGTTCGCAACATATGTTGGATTGTTTTGTGGCTTCAAATTTCGTTGGCTTTATTCTTACTAATATTAAGGTGATGTTACCAACAAGCGTGTGGCCTTGCTGGTAAAGGGATTGGGAGCGGAGTTGGAAAGTACCAGATTTGGGATGCGATTTTCGTGAGCACACCGCATGGATATCTATATAAAAGAGATGAGGGAGATCTCAAATAAAAAACAAATATTGACGTGATGGTTTTGCTAGGACTTGAAGGCAATATTTGGTAACCTTGATTCTAATTTTTTGTTCCCGAGATTAGTTTGGGAACAAAATCGCGTTTGGTAAAATTTTTGTTCCCGAAACAAATTTCTATTTTTTTGTTCCTAGAAGTAGATTTGGAACAAAATCAAGAATTTTTAAAAAAAAAAGTTGATTCTTGTTCGGGAACAAATCTAAGAATCAAAACCAACTCTTCTTCTTCCATTTTCTCTTCTTCTTCTTCTTCATCGACCGCTATCCCACGGTTGCTGTCCGCTACCATCCGCCGCCGGTCACCGGCAACCGGTCCGACGAGCTCGCCGGAGGCAAGCCTAGCCACCGGCAAGGCTCGGCCTTGCTGAGGTTGGGCAAGCTTCACGATTTGGCGAGGCCGAGCCTTGCCGGTGGCCAAGCAGGCCTCGCCTAGCCCCGGTGAGGCTTGCCCAGCCTTGCCGGTGGCTAGGCAAGCCTCGCTAGTGGCCAGGCAAGCCTCGCCAGTGGCCAGGTGGGCCTCGCCTAGCCTCACTGTGGCTCGCCTAGCCCCGTCGGTGGCCAGGCGAGCCTTGCCCAGCCCCGTGAGGGCTGGCCACCTGGCGAGGCTCGGCCACAAATTTTGGCGAGGCTCGGCCTTGCCAAATTTGGCGAGGCCAAGCCTCGTTGGGGCTAGGTGAGCCTTGCCTAGCTGTTGGTGAGGCTTGGCCGACAAGGGCCGGCGACGCTCCGGTGAGGTTGTCAGCCCTGTCTGGCCGGTCACCGGACCAGCAACCGGCCACCGGAAGAAGAAGAACATGAGAGAGAAAGGAAAAAAGGAAAAGAAAAAAAAAGAAAAAAATATTTAAAAATTAAAAGAAATTGATTTGGAACAAAATCAATGAGCACGATACCAAACGTAATTCTATTATGGAATCAGAAATTTTAGATAGTTACCAAGGGCACGTATGATAAAATTTCTATTTATTGATTTCTCTATTTCTCTATTCCCCAAAACAGGTTTGGAACATAAATCCGTTTGGTAATGTAATTTGATTTCTCTATTTCTGAAACAGATTTCTATTCCAAAAATAGAGAAATCAAAGAAATCAAAAGCTGAAAATTTTAACTTCTTAGTTTCTGAAATAGAAATCAGAAGTTGAAATCAAACCACATAAAAGGACCTTGTGCTTTCTTGCTAACTTAATTCACTCATAACCATAGCTTCACAAATTATTGCTAATTTTCTTTTTCTTATTTTGCTCGTGTTTTTTTTTTTCATTTTTTTTTATAACTTCCTCTTTAGGATGAAAGGCTCGAATGGGTCTCCAATTTAAAAAACGACCAAAGTTCTTAAATGCTTACTTAAAAACAATGGGGTTTTTTCCTCCTAGAAAGGGCACGCGCATGGCTAGTTGAAGAAAAAGTTCTTACGCAATAGATGAATAAAAACGTGCCTAGAAATTTAACCTTGTTTCTTTATGGATTCAAAATTCTTGCAAAATCAAAATAGTTAGATTGTTACACAATCTTGAATTTTAATTCGAAGGCAAGAGATTCAAGAGAATCTCTCTCTTTGCTATGCAAGGGCCATTAAAGGTTCATTGAGCAACAATAAAGAAATTAGGGATGAGCAACTGGATTGATGCAATTTGAGAATCAAAATAAACCCACCTTCCCCCAATTGGTTCCTAACCATAAACGTTACTTCAAGGTAGAATTCTCATATATTCCTTTACACCATCAATTTTATTTTGTTGATGATCTTGTATAATACTAGTCTTTGATAAAATGACAGGGCTGTATAGGCGCCATTGATGGCACCCATATTCATGCTTCTGTACCTGTGTCGAAGCAAATCCCATTTAGAGGTAGGAAAGGAATCATCATTCAGAATGTGATGTGCGTTTGTTCATTTGATATGAAATTTACTTTTGTATATGCTAGTTAGGAAGGCTTTGTCAACAATTGTAGAGTGCTTGCAGTAGCACTGGAGACTCCTTGCTTGGAATTTCCTAGGCCGCCACAAGGTATTTGCTTGTCCTTTAAGGAGTAATTTTCTTTATGATCATATTTATAGTTACAAATTATAACCAATGTATGAATACATTGTTGTAGGCAAATACTATGTCGTGGATTTTGGTTATGCAGCAACTCTAAGATTTTTAACTCCTTTTAAAGGTGAATGGTATCATTTAAATGATTATAGGGGTACAACGAGACGGCCAACAACTACAAGAGAATTGTTCAACTATAGGCATTCTTCTCTAAGGAATGTCATTGAAAGATCATTTGCGGCATTGAAGAATCGTTTTTTCATATTGAGGCACATGCCCTCATTTGCAATTCGAAAGCAATCACATATTATAATTGCATGTTGTGCCATCCATAA
Organism: Eucalyptus grandis; assembly: GCF_016545825.1. NCBI lineage: Eukaryota > Viridiplantae > Streptophyta > Magnoliopsida > Myrtales > Myrtaceae > Eucalyptus > Eucalyptus grandis. Next base: position 13,548,517 of record NC_052613.1, read on the forward strand.
TTACATCCGTGATCAAGACAAGATGGATAAGAACTTTTCCCTATATGGAGATCCGCAGTACTTGTCTGAACCTACGCAGGATGAGCTTGCAAATGATACATTGACCGAGGAGGGAAACCAAATAAATACGCTTAGGAAAACCATTGCTAATAAAATGGCAAGGGATAATAATATGCTGGAAGTTCCATGAAATTGTATTTTCAACTTTTGTAATGTATTAGTATTATTTTGACTATTATTTCTAGAAATAGAAATTTTATTATGTTATCAAACGGATTTCTATTCCAGAAATAGAAATTTTGAGTTATTATCAAACGGATTTCTTTGCTCAGAAACTTGTTCGGGGAATAGAAATTGAGAAATCAATTTTTGGCCAGAAATCAATTTCTGGAACAAAATTTTTGTCATGCGTGCCTCAAATGGCTTAAAATGCTTAGAAATTGTTCCCGGGAACAGAATAAAAAAGAATTATTTCTGATCAGAATCTATTCCCGGGAACAGAATCGTTACCAAACGCATCCGAAATGATCACGAAAAAAGATTTCATTCCGTTGTGGATTGAAGTAGATGGGATGACCACATTTAGATGGGTATACAGGTTAGCACAAGAAAACTGGGACAAGCAACAGCGACTTATAAAATTTGGGTATTCATACGTACTGACATAATTGGAGAAAATTTCTTGATATCAAGAACGACAGAAATTACATTTGAAAAGATATCGTTCCTCTCATAGTCAATTTCTTCACTTATCCTTGACTATAGTGAAAATGATGCTTAATTTTAGAAGAAATTTGAAGGGATACAAATTTCTTTTGGCTACGGCTGAGATTTCTTAATATCAGGAAAGGAAGAAAATAAGGTCTACGTTGTAGTTACAATGAGATGTTGTGCACGATAAAGGAGGTGAAATCTTTTTTCGTGATTATAATTTTATAAGTCAGCTGTGAAATTATGGAAGTTTTTATGAATAACATTCTTACTTAAACATCTTTTTAAATTTCTGACATGGTAAACACGAGACCAGACATTATTATATTTTGAGTTGATGGATGTGCTTCCGCCATATAAATTGCGCAAGGACCGATCTAAAAGATATAAATCCCCATGATCGATAGACCTTAAAGTTCAGTGCCATTAGGATCATCCATGTCCACTCAGAAATCTCGACCTGGCAAATCGTCAAATAAAAATAAAAAGGAAAAAGAGGGGTGCAACACGAGAACTTCACAAGAGGTCACTAGTTAACTTCGGAGTTCTGATGGGATCCGGTGCATTAGTGCTGGTATGATCGCACCCGTCATGTTACGCATTGCAAACTTATTTCAAGCGCATTATGTCAAAGATAATTTGCCTCGTGTTCTAATTCACAGTCCACTTAGTTGATGGCCGATTGATTTATACCAAATCTTAGTATGTGGGCCCTCCTCTAACTGGTACTTCTCCTGGAATGCTGAAGATGAAAGCTACCTGATCTGGAGTAGCTGCAACTGAAGTGATGAAGTAGCCTTGCTTCCACCTTTCATGAATTGCTAGACATCCTCCTCCATTTGAAACGAGTCCACTTACAAAACCCCATTGGGAGGACAATTTTCTAAGAGCATTAGGAAAGTATGTAATCATTAAGTAAATCAATTTGATGCGCCGGCATGCAAATGAGCAGTAAATCAAGTTGACACTTTGTAGGTGGGACTTGGCCTTGCAGTGTCGAGCGGTATTTTTTGTAACAAGGTGGGACTAATCCTGTTGCGCACATCCCGCACGCGTTTGTTCATGTCTTCTTATTGAATTTGCCATAAATTCACATTAATATTTTATTAGCCAGGACATTCTATTCATCGGGTTCCAGTTAATTTAGGTAACTAAATTTAAATGATGGGTGACGATCAAATAATTGGTCCATGTTGTCTTGAAGAGCAATATTTCACTTTGGATGTGAATGTTCTTCTCAGTTAGGGACATAAGCACATTTAGGATCATTGTAACTTTTTAAATCATTTAATCATCAATTATTTTCCCGCATAAATAATAATTGTTAAAATATATATGTGCTAATGAAAGAGCAATATTTCACTTTGGATGTGAATGTTCTTCTCAGTCTCGATTTATTATTTGTTAGACTCTTCAAGGAACCTGAGTGAGAGTTGGGTACTTGTGGAGTAAATGGAGATTTATCGTGTACCTCAAGATGCTCTACCGCACTGATTGGTAAGTAATTGTAGGTACGTTTTTTTCCTTTCGCATCATGCATTTGCATTAGCATTTTCATGCATCATATAAATTGCATTTTAAAATTGAATTAATTTTCCAAAAAAAAAAAAAATTATTCATTGCATGCGCATGATCAAAATTTAGGTCTCAATTCATCTTTGAAGGAACCTTTGCGAGCTTACATTCAAAGAGGGGCAGCTGTTGACACCTAAATTTGAGCAACCCATTCAGTCATTTATGACACAAAAATTAGAGATTAATTTTTAACCCCTAAAATAAATAAATTGTATAGCATATAATTTTAGATGCATTTATTTTTAATTTTGCATTTACAATGGGCCGGTGACATATGTGTTTGAATTGATGGTTCGGAACTTTAAATTGATGAGTTGGGCTAAGCCCCAAGCGCTCAATAGATTGTTTGAAAACAACCTAGCAAATGGAATAATTTTATCAAACGGATTTCTATTCCAGAAACAAGTCTAGAATAGAAAAATTGTTTCTGGAATAGAAACAGTGGTTGTCATGCACCCCTTAAGTGTCAAATTTTTTGGACCACTGTCTAAGAGCTTATTTCAAGCCACATAGACTTTTTTTTTTTTTTTTCAATTTGCAGAAATAATTTTCTTTTCCAGAAACTTGAAAACCTTTTGGTTGTATCATGTAAATATCCTCCAAATTACCATAAAAGAATGCAATCTTAATATCCAACTACTCCAAATATAAATTCTTAATAACAATAATACTCAATACTAACCTGATATTTGTCAATTTCACAACTGGAGAAAAAATCTCCGTGTAATCAATTCCTTGTGTTTGTTGAAACAATTTTACTATTAACCTTGCTTTGTACCATTTCCTGCCATCAAGTTCTTCTTTGACCCCATATATCCACAAATTCTACAATGCTTTCTTCTTATATGGTAATTGAGTTAACACCTAAGTTTTGTTTTTCTCAAGTGAGTCTAACTCATCCTGTATTACTAATTCCCACTCAATAGAATCTTTAACATGCACTACTTTTGAATTTTTTTTTTTGATTTGCTGGCATTAGTCAAAAACAAATAATGCAATGACAGAGAATATCTTTATATATGTTTAGATGTTCTACTAGATTTTCTCAAAGTGGGTTCAGGTGTACAATTCTTGTTTTGGTTTTTGATCTGAGTTGACAACAACAATTTCAGGATTTTCAATCTAAACACTTTTCAAAACCTCCTCTAATTTAATCTCTCTTTTCCACTGTTTGTTTCTTCACAATAGATTCTACTACAGATTTGTCCTTAAATAACATGTTTTCATTGAATGTAACATCAACAGTTTTTATTATTTTTCTATTTAGTCTATATCAAAATTAATAACCAAAAAATAGTTAGACTTGTTCGTAGGAGTTTGCTGGGCTTCTCTTATACTCGCTCGATTGTAATTGATGCCATGAAGCGATTATATATCCAAGGACTGTGCAGTAGAGTGAATAAGATTCTTTCACCTTCTCTGACAAGATTTGCAATTAATTTACCAAATTTGGAAAGAGAGAACATATTCTGTCGACACTTACCAAAAAAAAACATATTCTGTTGACGAGATGCAATCGAACACTCCTTTTTATCTGAAAGGCATCCACTCATACTGATTCCAGCCTTCTTTTTCTTCGTAAGGTGAGTGGACGTACATGATCCCTCCCCTCTTTTGTTCTTTCTCTGCACTATTATAATAGATTTTCTTGAGTGGGGATAAATTCTACAACAATGCTGCCACAGTCTGGAACTTCGTTAATCTTTGAAAGGCAATAGGAAGATATGTATATAACTCGATGCTTTGATTTGTCAGCATCCCCGGGATTTGATTGTCAATTTCCATGTGGTGCTTTTAGTTCTACGAAATCAATTACAACTAAATAACTGTTTGAACAAGGTCACTTTTTTTACCCGATTGAATTGATGATCGAGGGACATAAAGCAGAAGAAGAAAGACGGATTTCTTAAGCAAACTTAATTATTAGCACTCATGGTACAAGGCCCCTTATAGGTGCAAGATTTGCATCAAGGGTCTCTATAATAAGTCATATCACTTAATTGTCCTTATTTATTTAGGATAGGATGATAGAGAACTTTCTTCTGATATGATGTCTAGCAGCTGCTTCCCTTGTGCCTGCGAAACACAAAGTAAGTTGTTAGAGTGGGAGCTTGATACATCTTAGTCTCAGAGAGCTTTGAGATCATATGGACGAATTTTTTTTTTTTTTTTTATGATATTTACCCTAGCAAAATTTGACATAATGGAGTTTTGTCTAGCCTTTGTTGTTTATTTGCATTTGTTAAGATAATATGTGCGGATGTTTCCCTGTAATGAAGTTATCATTCGATTGCTCTTGAGGAGTGATTATAATCTTTATAAGCATATTTACTAATCCTTAAATTATATGAAATAGTTAGTTATCACCTGGTCGTCTACCTTTTATATCTTCACCTTTCACTAGCCGTCGCTGTCGCTCTCATTCTCGCTCTCGCTCCCGTCGCTGCACCTGTTGTCACGAGTTATGAATTCCCTGCTCTGAGTCTGGGCCTGTTGAGCATGGTAACGGTAATTGCTTCGGCCCATGCTGTGATTCTGGTCAAATTGCATAGGGTAACGGCTATTCTTTTGGCCCGTGCTGACATTCTTGACAACTTGCTCACAAAAAGGGCCCTTACCGTAGGCAGTTTGGAATTCGACAGGGGCAAGCCCACTACTGTAGCCACTCTGAGTTTGATTCTTGCGGCTCACCCTTTCCGTGGCCTGCTGGCCAGGGCCTTTGGCCATGTCGCCACGGCCTTTAGCTCTGTCAACATAGCGTTCAGTCAAATAGCCATGGCCTTCAGCCGTGTCAAAATAGCCTTCAGTCACGTAGCCACGGCCTTTAGTTGTGTCAACATAGCCTTCAGTCACGTAGCTACGGCCTTTAGCCGGGTCAACATAGCCTTCAGTCACACGGCCTTTAGTCAACATAGCCTTTACCGTCGGGTCAACATAGCCTTCAGTCACGTAGCTACGGCCTTTAGCCGTGTCAACATAGCCTTCAGTCACGTAGCCACGGCCTTTAGTCGCGTCAACATAGCCTTCAGTCACGTAACCACGGCCTTTCCGCGTCAACATAGCCTTCAGTCATGTAGCCACGGCCTTCCGCGTCAACATAGCCTTCAGCCATGTAGCCACGGCCTTCCGCATCAACATAGCCTTCAGCCTTGTAGCCATGGCAATCCCCTTTCTGGCCAAGCGACTGGAATTGGATAATTGTATATCCCGCGCGTTGGCCCAAGCTGCTCGGTGGGCGGGAGGATTTCTCAGCTTTCTTGAAGCGCTGGACCGAGGCCATGGCAACTGAGGCAAGAGGCCTTTTGTGTGTAATTCTCTCAGGCTAATTTTTTTTTGCTTGCTTGACTCTGTGAGGCAGTCTTGAATAGCAATTTATAGGCATGGGGTTGAGTGGAATTCTTTTTGCCGTGGTTACATTATCTCTTGGATTCGCTTTTGTAGGATGGGACATAGTAGCATCTATTCTGTCTCCAGAAGATAAAATTCCAAGCTTAATTCTCAACATTATAGAAAATATTCCAATGTATATGGTGGAAAATGATTCCAATTGGCACTAGTTTGCCTATCTTTCTCCATCTAAATGATTTGTTTCTAGATGATCAAAAATCGCGTGAGTCACGAATCCAATGGGAAGTGTCCACAAAACAACTTTTTTCCTGAAGCTGGAAATAGTAAATAGAGCTCTTTTGAAACGGTTTGGATTTTGTCGAGTGTTATTGCTGTTTTCTTTTTTTTTTCTTTGGTTGATGAAATGGTGTTTTACTTGACCTTCCAACAGTTTGTAAAGAAAAAATAATAATTGAGTTAATTAATTGTTGTTTTTCATTGACATGTTATACTATATAAATAGAGATATCGCCACCTATAATTATGGTTGAAATATATAATTATTTTATTTACATGATAATTAAATAAAAATTAATTAGAAAATATCTCCAAATGACCAACTCTTGGATATTTTGCTTGATTAGAATTTGCTTGTGAATCACTCTCATGAATCCAATCGAGGGTGTTGCAAAACAACTTCTCATATGAAACTAGGAAAGAGTAATTAAAGCTCTTTTGAAACGGGTTGGATTTTGTCGAGTGTTACTACCGTTTTCTTTCTTTTTCTTTGGTTGATGAAATGGTGTTTTACTTGGCCTTCCAATAGTTTGTAAAGAATAAAAAAGAATTAAGGGGGTGCATGACAACTGCCTATTTCTATTCCAGAAACAATTTTTCTATTCCAGACTTGTTTCTGGAATAGAAATCCGTTTGATAAACTTATTCCGTTTTTCAATTTCTGGAATAGATTTCTATTCCAGAAATAGGTTTGGAATAGAAATTAGAAATAGAAATTTTCTACTTCTCTATTTCTGGAACAAAAATGAGAAATAAAATTTTTCTCATCGTTCATCAACCGGTCCTTCATCCGTTATCGCCAAACACTGTCCGTCGGTCACCAGCCGTCCGCTGGCCCCCACCGATCGCTGGCCGCCGCCGCCATCGCTCGCCGCCGCCGGCGCTATTCGCCGGTCTGCCGCCATTTGAAAGGAAGAAATTTTGTGTCGTTATCAAACGAATTTCTACTTTTAGAGTAGAAATTTTGTGTCGTTATCAAACGGTTATTTTTGTTTAGAAACTCTTCTAGAAATAGAAATACAAAAATCTATTTTTGTTTCAGAAACTATTTCTAGAATAGAATGGTTGTCATGCGGGCCCTAAGTCACTGAAGCATTACTTTTCATTGATATATTATATTGTATAAATAGAAATATCACCACCTTCTAATTATAGTCGAAATAGATAACAATTTGATTTACATAAAATTAATTTAAAAACAAATAAAAAAGATCCATAGATGATCAACTCTTGGATACTTTGCTTGACCAGAAATTGCATGCAAATCGCCATCACAAATCCAATCGAGAGTGTACATAAAACAACTTTTTTCCATGAAACTAGGAAAGAATAAATAGAGCTCTTTTGAAACGGGTTGGATTTTGTCGAGTGTTATCACTGTTTTTTTTTCTTTGGTTGATGAAGTGGTGTTTTACTTGACCTTCTAATAGTTTGTAAAGAAAGAAAAAGAATTGAGCCAATGAAGCGTTGCTTTTCATTGATATATCATACTGTATAAATAGAGATATCACCATCTATAATTATGTACTTCATCAGTTTTGATTCTCGTGAAAAAAATTTCATCAAACGCTGCCTTTTGGTTTTATTATAGGAGATTCAGGTTATGTGTTAAGGCTTGAACAAGGAATGTCAAATGCAAGGGAAAATTTTATTCTCAACTTGTATATATAGCCCTGATAATTGATACATAAATGGCTTAAAGACTAATTGCTTCTGAGCACAAATCACACCAAAATCTAATCAATGATGTAATCTAGACACAAGTAGCTAGATGGTTTATGATTTGAACTCAAACTATGCCAAAATTTAATCTACGACATAACTTGTTTTAAGTGTAAAACCGGAATATAATCAATAGCAATACTCCTGGATAGGAAACACAACGTCAGAATTTAATCAACAACGCTGGGCTTGTAGAACAACATTGAAATTTTATCAACGATGTTGGACCTAATAGAGATATACGTTGGAATTCAATCAATGATGGGAATCTTGAAAAACTACAATTAAAATGTGATAAAGTAAAGATAATTGTTGTATTATTCAGGGGGCTTCTCGTTGGACTGGTTGAGGTATTTCTAGGATGGACGAGTAGCCATTGATCGGTTGCTTCTTCTTGGATGCTACTGTGATGTCCCAGTAGCGTCACTTAGGCTGCGCATGACAAAATTTTTGAAATAGAAATTGATTTCTGACCAGAAATCAATTTCTCAATTTCTATTCCCCGGACAAGTTTCTGAGCAAAAAACCCGTTTGATAACGACTTAAAATTTCTATTTCTGAAACAGAAATCCGTTTGATAACAGAAAAATTTCTATTTCTATGAATCATGCTATCCCCATCCTTTTACCTCACTCTTCTTGGTGCTTGTGATGGTAATTTAATTTGATAAAAGTTGGTAAATCACTTAATTTAGATTGGTAATTCGATAGAGTAGTTAGGAACTTCAAAACATTAGCAATTTATGTAAATAAAAGCTAGTAATTAGTATAGAAAATGCTAATATGCAAACTATAAAAGATTTGGTATTTTCAAATGCTAATGTGCAAATAGTGAATGTATTCATTCTCCTCATTCAAGATTCGGGTTCAAGTCACTACGCTTTTTTGGGCAACTCGCGAACATCATTTTCAGATATAATTGCAACATAAGCGTTTCGGTAAACTATGCTGGAACTATTCAGCTGCAGAATGTTCAGCTACAGTTTCACATAGGGACAGGTGGTAATTGATCTCATCATGGTGGTCCAAAATAGAATGAGATTGTGTGAGTGCATAAAAAATTTTATCAGGATGAGATCAATTCACCTCCTAAAATATGGAATCGATCAATTAATTGTAACTTATTTCTGCATTACATAAGATTCCAGTTAAAGTTTTACTGCATGATCTAAAGTTAAGATATAGTAGCCTTGTGAAAAGTTACATGGCCGATTGACATAAGACACAGACACCCATGAATAATTGATCGATTCCATATTTTAGGAGGTGAAATCTTAAATAGAGACTTACTGCTCTAGATCAATCCGGCCGGTCCGATTCAATCCGATCTAGGCAGTTCTCGGTTTGGTCGATCTGATATGACTGGTTCTCGGGTCTCTTTTTCTTTCCTCGTCCCCTTTGATAGTATATCAAGAGAAGGAGAACCCATGGAACCGTTCAATCTGCCCATTAGGTCAAGATGAAGGAGGTCAACCCCTGAGCTCCTCCATTGTCTATGTTATTTCATAGATGTCCGTATGCCGTGTGGGACAAACCATTAACATAAACAAGTGGAATGATTGGAAATACAATTACAAAACTATATTCCATGGACCAAAACTTAAAAAAAAAAAAAATCTAATATCACAAAGGAAGAATTTATAATAGGTAACCGTGTGCATGTTAGTCCTACCTACGGCTTGCCAAATTGAAGAGAAGGATTTCTTAAAAAACACATTCTTGTTTGTATGAAGTTAAAGAAACGAAGTGAAAGGATTACAAGAGGTTGGTAAAGTCAACTATTGGGTAAAAGGTCATGTTTTGTATTCAAAACAAAAATGTTTTTTTTTTTTTTTTTTTTGCGCCAAAATTTGGAATATTATTTAAATTTTAGAAAGTTATGATCAAATTACGTGTGAAGTTGTGTATCAATACTTGAGTATTTAGAAGTTTCGAGAGTTTCATATTTGAAATAGGTCAATGTGCATGAGTTGCAAGATTTAGACTAAACGAATAGAGAGAAATATAAGTCAAGGCAAGCCCTAAATACATAAAAGATATAATGAATGCATCTCTGCCCTCTCTTTTCCCTCCCTCGCATCCTTCAAATCCTTTCTCTTCTTTCTTTCTTAAGTACCTCACAATCCCATTTTTTTCATTTCCAATCACCCCTACCCAACATAGTATCAAAGAGCACTCTAATCTGTAAATACAAGAACCCCTATTTTATATGCTTGTAGAAGAAAAACTAAGACCCGTTGATGTTTGGGTTTAAACTTGAGAATCCTCTCTTAATATGGTAATCTATAACATGTATAGAGCTAACAGTACAAGACCTCCGATAAAACTAAACGAGTTGAATACTAATATTATAGCTAATTTCTTGTATCTGAAAAGGATGAAATATCTAAAATGACTATAAATTGCGCCACAGACTCAAATTATTGTAATAACCTCTAGTTATTTTATATCAGTAAAAGTGAAATAATATAAATTATTTCACTCTTTTATATTAATCCATTATAACCAATATTTTCTCTACACAATATAATAATTATTAAGTAAATCATTTGAGCAGGTTGGCCCCTGCGCCTCTCCGCTTTGGAATTCTAGCCTCGTCAACGTTGACTATAAGGGGACAAACTCTCATTATCCACTTGGAAATCCTTTTTCATCTTTTTAATAATGCGAAAACCCAAGAGCTGCCATCTCATTCTTCACCCACCGACGAATAGGAGTTTCACACGTCATGAATTTTGGGTCTACAGCTAACTTCCTATTAAACCATTTTTGCTAAAACAATAAACGCATTAATCCCCCGGTTAAAAAGGTTTGCTTAATCGAAAGGCATGTTTATTTTCTTACTTAATTTATAAAAAAAAAATTGGGTCAAAGAGGGTCCTACTTGATATCTGAATGTAAATATATATTTTTGCACCTTTTCTTGGGGTCATGTGTTCCAACAACGCATTCACTCTATCACATTAAACTAGCGTGATATACAAGGTAGTGGGCCCTAAATTTTGGTGTACGCTCGTGTGCAACATATTTTGTCATAAATCATGGCATATTTCCAGAAAAATAATGGTGCGTTTGGTAACATTTCTATTTAAAAATTGTTCTAGGAAACATAAATAAAAAAAAAAGTGTTTTGTTCCGGGAACAATTTTTGAACAAAAAAACGCGTTTAGTAAACTTGTTCGGGAATAAAAATAAATAGAAACACGTTTGGTAAATTTGTATAATTTTTTTTATTTTTTTATTTTTTAATATTTTTTCTATTTTTTTCTTATTTTCTTATTTTTTTTATTTTTTTTCTTTTTTTTTTTTTTCTTCTTTTGGCCGGTTGCGTCGGCCTCAACCATGGCCGGCGACCGGCCGACGAGGACCGGCGGCCTCGCCCAGCCCACGGCGAGGCTCGCCGGCCCGGCAAGGCCGAGCTCGTAGCTAGGCGAGGCTCGGGCCGGATCCGGCGAGGCCGAGCTCGCCCAAGGCCGGTTGGGCGGCGAGGCTCGGCCGGCCACGCCGCCCGGCGGTGGGGCGACGCCGAGCCTCACCGCCGATGGGCGAGCTCGGGCTCGCGGGATCCGGGCGAGCTCGAGCTCGACCAAGGCGAGCCCGAGCTCCAAGGGCTGGTGACGCTCGGCCTCGCCGGGGACCGGCGACGCTCCGGCGAGTTCACTGGCCCCCGACGGCGTCGCCGGCCAAAGAAAAAAGAAGGAAAAAAGAAGAAAAAAAGAAGAAGAAAAAATAGAGAAGAAAAGAAAGTGTTTCTAAAATGTTCCAGAAACAAGAAACAACTTTTTTGTTTCTTGTTTCTGTCCAGATGTGTTTCGGGAACAAAAAAACAATTTTGGAACAAAAACGCACCCAAACGCGTTTCTGTTCATTTTTTGTTCCCAGGAACAAAAAAACAGAAATTTTTGTTCCTGGGAACAGAAACAAGTGGCAAACAAACGCAGCCTAAGTAAACAGGCGTGTGAACCGGAGAAGGTGGACCTCGCGTGAATTTCTCCTTGATTTGTTGGGGGCACAATTTACAAGTTAGAAGAATTACACCCATAACGTTATATATACTCCGCGTGATTGAATGAGTATAAAATGGGGCCAGATGTCATGATGTTCCAATCAGTCTCTTTGACTGGAAGGAGTTAAAAAGGGACTCAACTTTTCCATCCTTAACTCGTAGGCAGTTTAATATTATCTTTCTCTTGTGAGAAAAATGGTTAAAGGGGAGTCTTACAACTTATGTGGATACGACACTCTAGTCCTAAATTCTTCTTTTCATTGCAGTAAATCTTACAAATGATTTGGTAAGCATGATTAAACGGCGAGCTGCAATACTCTAAGTCAATGCTGCCTATTGTTACCCGCTGATTCATTTGTTAAAATTTGTATAAGATCATCACCAATTGATCTAAAATATTTAAGCTATTATATGAAAGCATGATGTATTATTGAACTATTGTAACATTTCCCTTCATACTTAGGCTTGTATTTCACCTGAGAAAAATGTGTGAAATAATAATAGGCAAAGAAAAAGTTTAAAAATATTTGAACTCAAGACACCCTCTAGAGCCACTACTATGTAGAATTTAGTGCACAATAATTTGCTCCAAAAACCTTGGAATATGGTGCTTGTGTTAGAATATTTAAATAGCAAATCACGAAGTCATTTAACAGCTTATACTTTTAGAACAATTAGTTATGATCCCACAAAAGTAGGAGGGCTTGAGTTCACATATTTCAAACTTCTATTTACCTCACAAATTACCTGTTTGCAAGCTTTACACTTAAGTTAAAGTTTAACCTATGCGTGATGGGGAGTGTTAGAATAATTAAAAATTAAATCATGTTTTCATCCAATTGCTTAAGTTTTTAGAAATTGTTTATAGTCCCACAGAATCTCAACATACTATATTTTATGCCTTAAAATGACGCGTGGACCCCTAGAGTACCATAACTTACGATTAAGTGCCAAAACCGGAGCAAAATGGATCACTTAAGTGCCAATCCGGTCAAAACGCTGACGTGTCAATTTTATGGCGAAGCAAGTGCAAAACACCGTCATTTTGGTGCTGACGTGGTAAAAAATTAATATAAAATTAAATAAATTAAATTTATTTAAAAAATTTATAAAAAATATACAAAATTAAAATATTAAAAAAAATTAAAAATGGAGGCGGCAAGGGCCGGCAACAGAGGGGGAAGGGTTGGTTGGTGTCGCCAGGCCCTGGCCAGGGGCCGATGACCCCGGCCGACCGGTGGCAAGGGCTCGTGAGCCCTCGCCCTGATCTTGTGGTGAGGTCGCGGCCCTCGCCTAGATCCGGCGAGGGGGAAGGAGGAGGAGGGGAGGCAACTTGCAGCTGGGGAGGAGGAAGGAGGTAGCCGACGGCTGATGGCTCAGCCCTTGTTGCCATCGCTGCCATCTCTCCTCCGTCGTCGGGGAGGTGGGGGACGGTTGGCCAGGGCTGTCAAGCCTTGGTCAAGGGTCGGCAGCCCCAGCTGATCGGTGGCGAGGGCTTGCAAGCCCTCGCCCTAGATCTAGGGCGAGGGCACGCAGGCCCTCACTGCTGGTCGACTGAGGTCGTCAACCCTTGACCCGTGCTTGGCGGCCCCGGCCGACCCTCCTTCACCTTCCGGCAATGGCGGGGAGGTGGCGGCAATGAGAGCTCAACCCTCAACCGTAGGTTGCCTTCCTCCTCCTTTTTTTTTTTTTTTAAATAATATAAATAATTATAAATTATAAATTATTATTATTATTATTATTATTATTATTATTATTATTATTATTATTATTATTATTATTATGTTGTTGTTGTTGTTGTTGTTTTTTTTTTTAAATTTAATTTAATTAATTTTTATATTATATTAAAATTCAAATTATGCCAAAACGACGTCGTTTTGGCCGATTCAAGGACACTATTTTGGCCTAACTATAGAAACGACGTTGTTTTGGGTGAATTAGAGTTGAGTCAGCTCTTCGGCGAGCCACCTAGTGAGAAATATTAATATTTAATTGCCATGTATGATTTCCGGCCGGCTTCGCCGGAAGTGGCACTTAGGTGTCCCACATTTCTTAAAATGTGGCACTTAAGTGTCACTTTCCTAAGTTATGGCACTTTAGTGTCCCTTTGTGCCAAGTTATAGCACCTAAAACGATCTTTTGCCGCCTTAAAACTCTCCCTTATGCAAAGGTTTGGTTCGATGATAAAGGCCTTAAGCATAGGTCGCAACATGTGAGTCCCATGGGCAAAGGATTATCAAAATCTAAGGCTTATAGATAAGGGAACCTATGAACGAGTGAAAAGGGCATGGTGCTGTTTTACTATAAAATCGCTCTCCTTAAATCGTCTACCGGACAATGAAAATTATCACATGTATCGGACTCCTTGTATTTCAAATTGACAGATGATTGTGAATCAAGAAAGGAACACAAACTTGATGATTAGATTATAAAACTTACGAAATTAATCCACTAATTACAGCACATTATTTTCGAAGGATACAACCAAGCATTTCATAAACATAAGCAACTGGAATGATTGGAAATAAATTACTGGGAAATGACTAAAAATAAGTAAAGTGTATTGACAAAAGTAAAGTCTTGTTCTTCGGATGTTTGTGCATATCTTTTCCTCTTTATTTTTCTCCCTTTTATAGTCCATGGGTAGCTGGCCTCTTCTAATAAGTGTTCTCGCTCATTGAAATTTGATTTTTGTTCCATATTTTATGGTATAATTGTTCCCGCCTCAGAAGCTCGACTACAATAACTAATTGACTCAGCTAAACAAATTTTTTTTATTGCAACTATTAGTTAATACCTTTGATAATTGTTCCTATCTAAGAGTTTGACTGCAATAATTGTTTCCGGTATTTTTATCCTTACAGTCGATTTGATTTCAGCCAAGTTTCGCGAGCCGATGTTAATGTTTCTCAATTCCATCGACATCGATTTGACCCACATCGGCTTGACTAGTCCCACCTTGTCCACTTAATCCCGTTAACTTCTCACGACCATTGTTGGCGTTTAACCACTGACTGTATTTATAGTGAATATCATATCGCATATGCTCATTAACATACTGTTTACTCCTTCCTTAGTGACACCCTACATAATTATTAATCGGTCAATAATCATAATCGGCCTTGACCTTGTTTAGTTGACTACGGCTCGACTTAAAAGACTGCTCTTCGTCTCAATGTGTTTAGCACTTTCTCATCAAAGCCATAAAGCCATAGGTGATGTAAAGTTAATGGCATCAACTCTTATGAAATTGACATCAAAGTTGACATTTTTAGGTTGCTAATAGTGACAGATTAAATCTAATATTTTAACCGTTTTACATATGTCTGACTTCCTTCTTTTAATGGACCCATTACACTAATTAATATAGACAAGCAACGCACTAAGGAGTTTTACCCTATATGGATGCAAACCACCATTGCATTTCCAAGACCCAATACCCTTGCTTTTCCATCCAAAATGATACACAATCCAGGAGATGCATAATAAGACTTTCGGGGAGTTTTTTTTTTTTTTTTTTTTTTTTCCTAATGATCACAATTATCGAATTTCTACCTTTTCTCCTTCGTTTTATGTGATCATAAAGCAGAAATTATCAAGACAATAATCATGTCGAGTTAGAAGTCGTGGTTTCAAAAGAAAGAGAGAAAAAATGGGCTTTCAGCTGGTGAAAGCTGATGCGCCTGCATGCGTAAGTGTATGACTTAAGAACACGTATGCATGGCATCGACACCCGCTACACATTTTCTTCAATGTATTCTCGTCTTATCTTTAGACTTCCCTGTGTGGTACTTCGAAATGATAACATTGATTGTACTTTCATTATATTGTACTCTCCTCGGCATAAGAGTAATGACTAAATAATTACTAAACGTGAGGTTTAATTTCCACATTGCAGAGAACTGGCACAAATGTGCTCAACCTTGTCACAGTATCACAATCGGCCATGTAAATCCACAAGTTATGTGAAGACCTTGTGAAATACACTTGCTTTATGTGAAAAGACAATGTAACTTTGTTTTATCCCTCATTGTCCAGATAATCCTTTCCTAATTCACCATTCAGAATGCGATGTGCGTTTGTTTATTTGATATGAAATTTACTTTTGTATATGCTGATTAGGAAGGCTCTGTCAACGATTGTCGAGTGCTTGCAGCAGCACTGGAGACTCCTTGCTTGGAATTTCCTAGGCCGCCACTAGGTATTTGCTTGTCCTTTAAGGAGTAATTTTCTTTATGATCATATTTATAGTTACAAATTATAACCAATGTATGAATACATTGTTGTAGGCAAATACTATGTCGTGAGATTTTGGTTATGCAGCAACTCCGGGATTTTTAACTCCTTTTAAAGGTGAATGGTATCATTTAAATGATTATAAGGGTACAAGGAGATGGCCAATAACTACAAGAGAATTGTTCAACTATAGGTATTCTTCTCTAAGGAATGTAATTGAAAGATCATTTGCGGCATTGAAGAATCGTTTTTTCATATTGAGGCACATGCCCTCATTTGCAATTCGAAAGCAATCACATATTATAATTGCATGTTGTGCCATTCATAATTACATCCGTGATCATGACAAGATGGATAAGAACTTTTCCCTATATGAAGATTCGCAGTACTTGTCTGAACCTACGTAGGATGAGCTTGCAAATGATACATTGACCAAGGAGAAAAATTAAAAAATTAAAAAAAAATTAAGAAAATTTTAAAAATTTTAAAAAATTTTAAAAAAACCAAATAAATACGCTTAGGAAAACCATTGCTAATAAAATAAAAGCAAGGGATAATAATATGTTTTAAAATTTTTTAAAATTAAAACGGAAGTTCCATGAAATTGTATTTTCAACTTTTGTAATGTATTAATATTATTTCTTTTGTAATGTATTAATATTATTTCGACTATTATTTTGCATTTGAGGATTTCCTATGTTGTTATCTAATCAATTTCTATTTCTAGAAATAGAAATTTTATTATGTTATCAAACGAATTTCTATTCCAGAAATATAAATTTTGAGTCATTATCAAACGGGTTTCTTTGCTCAGAAACTTGTCCGGAGAATAGAAATTGAGAAATCAATTTTTAGCCAGAAATCAATTTCTAAAACAAAAATTTTGTCATGCGTGCCCCAAATGGCTTAAAATGCTTAGAAATTGTTCTCGAGAATAGAATAAAAATAAAATTATTCCTGACATAATCAGAAAAATCTTGATTCAAGAACGAACAAAATCATTTTTTTTTTTTTGACATGAAAACGCATGATTAAAGCGGAAGAAATGATCACGAAAAAGATTTCATTCCGTGGTGGATTGAAGTAGATGGGATGGCCACATTTAGATGGGTAAACAGGTTAGCACAAGAAAACTGGGACAATCAACAGCGACTTATAAAATTTGGGTATTCATACGTATGACATAATTGGAGAAAATATCTTGATATCAAGAACGACAGAAATTACATTTGGATCAGCCCAGCCACAAAAGATATCGAATCAATATCGTTCCTCTCATAGTCAATTTCTTCACTTATTCCTTGACTATAGTCAAAATGATGCTTAATTTTAGAAGAAATTTGAAGGGATGCAAATTTCTTTTGGCTACGGCTGAGATTTCTTAATATCAGGAAAGGAAGAAAATAGGGTCTACGTTGTAGTCAAGTTTTCGAACTCGTTCCTTGATTTAAGGTCAAGATTATGATTAATTTTGTGAGAAATCAAAAAAATACAGTTTGCCAATGATGAGAAGATTGAAAACTTGATTGCATCTAAAAAGATTTCTGATTCAATGGATTAAACAATTTAATCCCTCAATAACGACTCGTACTGCGCTTTCTTAGCTTTTTTCCTACTCCAACGTAAACCTAAGAAACTTTCTATGCCCTCAACGTCAACCTCACCTTCGATAGACTATGGTATGTACCCGCTCGTTAGGCAATCAATAAATGTGATCGATATGTGTCAACGCGACCATTTGTAATTTGCCTACCACAATTCAACTCAATAAAAGAAAAAAGTCTCTCGTGATTGTTAAAACCTTCTTTCCTTAAAATTTGATGTCGACTTTGATAATGTCACTCCATAAGTAACTAATTAGGTCCATTTATGTAGGGGTGAGCATTGGTCTAGGGTTAACCCTAAACTGACCCTAGATTGGCCCAACCTTGCCGGTCTTGTCCGCTTCCCAAGGAGATTGGATCGGTCCTTGGTCTTTAATTCCTGGACCAACACTGTGCGGGTTGGTCCTCGATCCTAAGAGTTCCGAGTCAGTTCAACCCGAACCAACCTTGACTATATATATCTAATCTATTACTTATAATTTTTTTATATAGAGAAAAACTTAAAATAAATGGTGTCAACAATATTAAACGGTTATTTAGTGAGGAGTTATAATTTTACATTATTTTTTAATAACTTAAATTTTTAATGTCTTTTATGGTATCAATAGTCATAATTTATAAATAAGGAAAATATTTTTGTGAGGAGTCCTCATGTTGTCCAAAAAAGTATAAACAACTCTTTATGGTATCATCATGTAGTATTCGTTCTCTTTTGTCTTATTTGTCATCTTAGTCTTCAATTTGCCAAAATTGAAAGAAACAACTTCTCCGCTCACCACTTGACACTCGCCTCGCTCGCTTTGGGTCACTTGTGCCGCTTGCTGCTTAATGCTCGCTTGGCTTGTTGCTTCCCGCTCAACATTCAATACTCATTTTGTTCAATGCTCACCACACTTGACTCTCACCGCTTGCCTTTCTTAGCTGACCTCGCTCATCATTAAACTCATTGGGTCGGTATGGTCCTCGGTTACCCTTTTAAGAAGCATAAAAAATGAAATAAAAAATTATTGGTGGTCTTAGGTTGACTCTAAAACCGAATTGAACTTATTGGGTCAATTCGGTCCTTAATCGCTTTTTTAAGGAGTACAAAATATGAAATAAAAAATTATTTGGTTGGTCCTAGGTTGACTCTGAAACCGGACCGAACCTAATGGGTTAGTTCAGTCCTCAATCGCTTTTTTAAGAAGTATAAAAAATGAAATAAAAAATTATCGATTGTTCCCGGGTTAACCCTGAAACCGGACCGAACTCATTGGATCGGTTTGGTCCTCGGTGCCAAGCTCAATAGGGTCGGTCTTTGGTCTTAAAATTGAAGACTAGCACTGTGCGGGTTGGTCCTAGGTTTAGGGGTGGACCCGTCCAATCCGGACCATACTCACCCCTACATTTATGTTCTTAGGAACAATTTTTGTTCATAAAGTAATTTTTTTTGTAATTTCTATTCCCTAAACGAGTTTATGAATAGAAGAATACGTTTGATAACTGGATAAATTTTATATTTTCAAAATAGAACAAAATAATAGATATGCATTTGGTATGACCTTGAAAATTTCTATTTCCAATTTTTTTCACTTAATTATAAAAATTTCAAAGGAGACTTAACATTCATGTTTGGATAAAATTGGACTTTTGGTACTCTCTAAGATGGCCTCAAAAAATCCAATGTAATAATTAGTCATAGATAGATGGCTAGAAATGGCAATAAGGATATAACTCACAATATGGAGAGGTTGATCGTAAATCTTTGAGCATGATAATAAATAAGGGCATAGACCTTTCGAGCTTTTTAAGTTGCAAGAAGAAGAACAAATGTTATGTAGTGGAATGGGCAATGACTGAACAACTAAGAATGGAGGTGATCCTAAAGTTGGTGCGCCTATTTGCACAAATTCATCAAACTTTCAAACAAATGATATCGGAAATCAATGGAGCATGTGATTATTCAGCTACTATAAACATAAAACAAATGATAATGCAAATCACTTTTTTTAAGAGCTATCTAAGTTTCTATTTATACAAAGTTGCATATAATCTTAAAGGATGTATGCAATAGAATCTTAAGGGAATACGATCAAAGTCGCCAAGCTTTTGTGATTTAGCATTGTCTCTAAAAGAAAACAACATTTAAAAATCCATATAATAAAGCCTAAAATGTTTATTCAAATTTTAATTAATTTTCATCAAAAAAAATTTCACATTTCTTTATTCTAAACTAGAATTAACATCACAATATAGTAAATCCATTCAAAATCCAATTTCTAAATTATTTCCTAAATTTCTCAAGTTTTTTTAATTTTTATTCCCAAAAATAGGGACTCGGATAGAGTTAGGAGACTAGACCTTGTGTCAATTGTATAAAAACGAACATTAGGTTATATTGAGCTTTTTTTTTTTTTTAAAAAAAAAAGACCTTATTCCTCTTTTTGTTCTCAGGAACAAAAAACTAGATTTTTTTTTTTTTTACTTTTTATTATGTTCTAAATCTATTCCCTATCTATTAGTCTATTCTAAGGAATTTAAAAAAAAAAAAAAATTAGCTGACATTACCAAATGAATTATTTTAGGGAACAAAAAGAAAAAAATTAAAAAATAATAATTACTAAATAGGCCTCTAGTGGGACTACTAATTTATGATGTGATGACCAATGATGTCCTCGACAAAAGCTCTTCATGGAGGTGGCTTACAGACCCATCCTTCACTCTTGTCGAGTATAAAATTTTACGGTTTATCACAAAATATATATAAGATCTAAGACTAGAGAGGAAAATTTTTTGAGAGAGAATCATGTGCAGCTGTCCCACTGCACCACATGACATGACATGATAGATCAGAGAATTCTTGGGCATTTCTATTAGGTAAAAATTCTGCTTTAAGTAACGTAATTTTTTTTTATTTAATCCTCGAACTTTTAATTTATCTGATGAACCCTTGAATTTGTATAATTTTTTTAATCAACTCTATCCGGTTTCAAATGGAATCAAATAAAGTGGACATGTTAATTAGAGTTGTAAGAATGTGATGTGGAAAGTTTAAAGATGTATGCAACTTTAATCTGGACTTAGAGGAGGAGAAATTTGATTAGAAGATATATGTAAATTCAAACACTTGATTAGAGAGATTAAAATTTCAAGAACTTCATTGAATTGAAAGACCGAAAGAGGAAATTTACCTTCTGAAGCACAAAAATCAAATCCATGCTACAAATGAAAACTTTGTGTAGATGTGCTAGCTTTATTACATCATATAATGTTATGACCAATACAGAAATTACAGTGAAAATTAAAACTGAGAAGAATAAAGGAACACACAGATTTAAATGGAAAACCCATTGATCAGTTGAATAATGAATCATATAAAGGTATAACTATGGATCGTTTGCATTCTGCACGCACAAAGTATGCTCAGCAAATCGATCCTCAATGGTTAACAGTGAAAAGGGCGAAGAATGTTGTACCGAATGAGCGTAGGTCCTAAAATGATCTCGTGTCTCTTTTGCTCATACACTATCGCTATTCAAAAGAAAATACAAGCGAAGCAATGAGGAAAGATACGAAGCAATTAGGCACATTACATGTTATGTGACTTTCCGCAAATATGAGGTCAAGAAAGTATGCACAACCGTAACATCCTAATCCCATGTCGGGGAAAGATAGCTTGCCGCTTAGGCGATACATAAACATAGATGAATCCTCATAGGTCACCTCAAGAATATTCTGTTTCGGGGTTTGGCACAGTGGGCTGCGCCCGCCGTTACGGTGAAGCTTCTTGCAAAATTAAACGGTGAAAGATTCCGACATTCTTGTTATGAATTATAGGAATAAGCAGAAGGAGAAAGAACTTATGAGCATGACGATTCATGTACTACGATCTTAAGGAAATGAGAGGACTAATGCAAGCATGAGAATTGGACAAATCAACTAATATCTCACTCTCATGGAAAATTTTATGCCCATTCACTTGTCTGTCGGGTTCAATCAAACTAATCTGTACAACAGCTCATTGGAGTACAATAAACATCCCGCATCAAACGGACCTCCGAATAAGGCTATCACAAAAACGTCATCCGCAATCTCCAGTTCTAACATGGTACAAGAGATATCGGCTTTCTACTTTGCCTTTTGCTTTATGGGCACTGAAGAATGCCCAAAAAGAACATCAGGGCAACTAACCAGCGATAACTCCCTTGCATAAGTGAGCCTGTTGCAGAAAGAAGAGAGACGTTGAAAACATGATTCAGCCTAAGAACAAAGTCTCTTGACTGATGTTAATCTATTTTTGCCCCCCTTTTTGGCCAGCTTTTGATGCATTATATTCGATAAGCATAAACTGCAACTTTCACCTTCTCAATTTCTTCCACATCAAGACTGAACTTCTGTGAAGAAGTTTTGTTTAGTTTTTCATGCCTGTGCTTGGACTCAAATTAAGTAAATTAATAATCTTTTTTTTTTTTCATGAGCACAAATTAACCATTTTGTTAGCATATCTATTACTTTTCACTAGTGGCAAAAAGAGTTGTTCGTGCAATTCAGAGAGCTCAAAAGCCAATTTAGTTTGGGACTTTGCTTAAACCTTACCTCTAGACCCATCACTGGGTGCTGAAGGGGGTGCTGAAGCAGTATTATTTGAAGATGAAATCCCAAGATTCGAGCAATCCAAACCAATTGCACCTTCAAAAGGAAATAGCTAATTAGGCTCACCAACATTTGGCGCATTAGGAAAAAAAGGAAATATTAATCTGTAGAGAACAACTATTTCTCACAGCCACTAAACTACAGAAAAACACAAACAGAAAAACTGTTCATTTCATGTTTAGAGAAAAATAATTGAGGACTCACACTGTTTGTAGCATGGGAAAGCAGTGAGATTGAAGAGATTGTAGTAGCCCTCATCACATAGGCAACTGTATGAGACAATTGAAGTCTTGTTACAGGAGCCACCTCCGCAATCAGCCCAATGACAGGCTATAAATGGAGAAGGCAACCGAATTTAGCATGAACTCATCTACAAAGCAGCATAAAGCAACTTAAGACATCAAGCAGATCAAAGGTAAGTAGTTACGGTTGAAAATTGATTCGTTAGCTTGTCTTGCTTTCTCCTCAGCTGAAGCAGGGGATTTCATGCATGAGAAATTGAGGGTGCCTGCAAAAAATGGGGAAGCAAGAGAAATGGTATCAGAGCAGCAACCAAATCATATAAAGTTAACGAACAAATGAAACAACTATAAGAGTAAAATTTTTAAGGTTAAGTATCGGATATTTCATTCTTGTCCACGATGCATGTTGGCACATGAAAGAGATTATTGCCTCAAGACTAGTTGATCCCAGTCAACTGCAGTTTCAAACTCATATAGATGATACTTAATAGGACATCTTGCCATTTAAAACAACTGCACACGTAGACAAGTTCTGTGATCTTGACACTACCTATCTTTATAACATTAAATGGACTCTTCTCTCTCATTTGGCTAACAACTAGTGAAAGCAAGTCTGGTAATATAAGTTCTAGAAAGATCAGTATCCGTCAATGTTTTTTGTTTTGCCACTATTCGTTGATTTTGAGTGTTGGTTTAACTATAGACATGTAATCATAGAGAAGTTAAACTATGCTAAGTCTAGTTGTAACAGTCAGAGCTCCGAGGAAGAAAGACAGGATGAGAAAGTGGGATTGTTCGCAAAGGCTCAAACCAACATGCATTAAGACAGCGAACGTTTAAGTCTTTCCTTTCAGCAACCATACAAGTCTCTGTCTTATAACTTTTTAGACAAGAAATCAATAGCAATACTCAGAACATCCAAATTTATGTCTTATTAGGTGGAGCAATGAGAGTACGCTCGTCAACATCAGTTTAGGTATCGCATGAACATCGCATGTTATGGTTGCTTGTTTAACTTTCTTTCTAACGTTAACTAACCCACGTCACTTGTATACAGGGCCTATACAACTCTTATATTCAAGTAATCTCCGTTCACTTAGCAGCTTAACTTTTTCAGCATAACTTTTTGACATGACGCGAGAGCTAATTTCGCCCTTAGATTTATCTCAAGTGTGAGGCTCCCCCATCTATCAATTCAATGCACTTTTTCATGTAGTCTCTCTCCAACTAATAGCTTTGGGTCGGACTTCTGTTGCAGTAACAACGTCAGACAAAATCTCAGAGTAACACGAAACCATAGACAAGATGATAATTTGATTGACCTCCATTACCAACTCAAGCTAAATAATAATTTAGAAATTGATGATTATGACACATTCCTCTTTGATTATTTTGGGCTTCTTTTCACCTTCAAATTATTAATAACAATCAATCTAGGACTCCCTTCTTCATTTAAAATGCATAGAGAATCCACCCGGTAAACTGATACAAACAAAGCAGAAAGGAGCAATTAACACTATATTATAGCTTAAACAGATAAACAGTTAAAACCATTGTGTTCATAGACTCATATTTGATCATGCCCTACGACCCAATTAGATTTCCTCATCTTCCATTTAGGAAATGCTGCATACTGATGGTTCCACATATGGTCCACCTGAACTCATTTGGAAGGATGACTAGCTGAAAATAAACTATCAACAGACGGATCAAACAGACAAAGGATCACCCCAGCTTATAAAGTCTTGTTTCTGTTTTCTTCGGCAAATACTGGAAACATTCTTCTATGCACAATATGAAACTAAGTCGGATGTACTTTGTGACAATCTAGGCAGTGTGACAGGAGTTGATCTATTCCCGCTTTCAGTAATTTAGTGAAGTCTTCTTTTGGAAATTTAGCTGTTGTGAATCATCCATTACCATCTCTTCGTTCGCCATACAAAACTATCGGTAAAATACAGAGAGCAACCCAACAGAAGACATGTACTGAGATCATTGCTTCACATCAATTCACTTTTATCTCAACATCTAATCCTGAATAGCAGCTGCACAGAGAAAGAGAGAGAGAGAGAGAGAGATTACAGTTAGGAATTACACAAGGGAGGAAATTCAGATGAAGATCAGTGCTTGAAAGAGTTTGCTTCCATCCAGGTTCACATTCACATTCATGAAAGAAAGTGCTGTTCCCACTGGGCTTGCACGTTCCTTTCCCACATTTCACTTCCTTGCACACATCATCTGCAACATCGAGTCACCAAAACAAACCAAATTAAAAAACACAAATCGAACGGCAGTCGAGAACACCCAGTTGGCCAAATGTCCGTAAAAAGGACAGCCCCAGACGAAAACAAAGCAAACTTCTCTCTGAGCCAAACCGGCAAACCCCATAAGAACAGTAACCGAATCAGAAAACGACGAAACAGAGGAGCATGGTTTTCAGGGAAGTAACGACGCGAACCCGCGACGGGCGAAAGGAGAGGGGACAAGACGTTGCCGAGAGCAAGCGTGGGCAGCAGAACGGAGATCACGGCGAGACAAGCCAGCAGCAGCAACGACGGCTGAAGCCATCGCTGATCAAGAAGCCAAGCTAAGCGAGTACTGCGGGGCGGCGACCCGATGACCAATGACGAAAGATCTGTCGACCCACTTACGTTTTTGTCTCTCTCGCTTGTCCTCAAAAGACTTGAAAAATATTCGGAATGACTTAGGTTTACTTCGGGTGGTAGTTGAAGTGGAAGTCACTGAGTCAATCTGAAGTCAATACAGATTGATTTTTTCCTGGGTCAGAAAGAGGTTATTTTGCTTACACGTGTTGCTGGGTAGTTGAGGCTTCTACATGTAGGGATAATCTAATTCTCGAAAAACTGTGGTGTTTGCCTTGAATAAAATTAAATCTCGCCTGTTGATCCTAACTTTCTAAATTTTACGGAGGAGTAACGGCGAGATCCCTTTCGTCGTCCGTGGCTGACGGGATCCCGTCCTTATAGTCGAGTCTCGTGCCGTGGAGAAAGCCACGGCGACCATCCCTTGGGGCATGGCCCTAAACCTGGAAGCCCGGCACCCTTTTATGGCCCTGGATGCCGAGCCTTCAAATTCGTGCGTGAAGTGAAGACTGTGGTCCATGGTGAGAGCGTCGGTCTGAGCAATGGGTCTATAATATTTGAGATTTTTGAAAAAGTTAAAGAAAAGGTGGTGAGACCCACTTTAAATAATGAAAGCAAAAGAAAAAAAAAGGGAAGAGATAAAAAGGAAAAGAAAGCCCACGTTCGGGCAGAAGGTAGGCAGAAGAAAAGGAGAAAATAAAGGAGAAGAAGAAAAAAAGGAAATGGATTTGGCATGTGCACATCACGAATGCCTCACCAAGCCAACTCAACTCCGTAACGCAGCGCTCGGTAAGAGATTAGGCCCATCATTCGTCCAATTGAAGTAATTTATGGATTTAGAGCTCAGATTCAGAATTTTGGAAAATCGAGTGACGAAGTCCAATTTTGGGAGCCGTTGAGCCGCGTATTTTTTTTTTTTTTTTTTGGAATGATAGTTTAGGTTTTTGAAATAATAGTTTAGGGTGTTGTGGAGCTATGAGATTTTACGAATCGTGATTTGAGCTTATGATTTGTCCAAAATAAAATTTCAAAGTTTCCCATGTGCAACGAATAGTATGTGTCCAACAACTTTGGGCCCATACTTTGTCATTTTTTGGCTTAATTTTGAGACCGTCAAGTTGGGATTCTTGTAATATGTTTGAAAGGCTTTCTATTGACTATAGGTACGTTCGAATCGGGGTTTGGAGGAGAAAGTTTTGGAGCAATCAAGTTTTGTGCTTAAACTCCATGTTACAAACAGCTTGAACAATTGCTTTGGTTATATAATTTGTTAGTGCGTATGAGTCCTTTTGTTAAAGTTAAGGTGTAGTTTAGTCGTTTCATAATTGATGTAGAGTTTTATTTTGATTTTAACATTATTCCTCGGTTATTTGATAAGGCCGTGAGTTCAACGATATGAGTATCGTTCGTTGTTTGGTCGTAAACGACGAGGTAAGTGATACTATATCTTCTTTGGTTTTGTACAATTATGTCTTAAAGTATATATATTGAATCGAGAAGAGCATTTTTATTGCATAAAAGTTAGATCGAACAATTACTACTCTTTGGTTGATTGTGAATGTTTGAAAAGCGTGTTATACAAAGTTTGTGGAAAAATATATATGAAATTGCTTTGCGACTGATTTATGGAAATATTTATGATGATTTGAGAAATTGATAGGAAATTGATGATGGGTTATGTTGCAAAAGGTTATTTGCTTGGTTTATGATATTGATTTCTGAATTGAATTTCTAGTATTGGAGAATGGTTATTTATACTCAATATGACTGTGAACCCAATGAAGGGTTTTTTGGGGTATGCATTCTAGGTTTTTGGGCCTAGCCATCGGCTTTGTAAGTGGAGACCTTGCCAAAGGGAAAAGCTTGGTCGCCTTGTCACCGGGCGTTGTGTCGTGACCATGGTAGAATATTGAGCAATAAATTAGTCAATTGATGGACCATTGATATGTGATATTTGATGGAGATTATTCAATGGACTTGACCATTGATACTCAACTTTTGATGGTAATTTAAATGAGTTTTCCATATTAGTATAAAACTTTGATGATAAGAAATAACTCATATATGATTCGATATGTATTTTATATATTGGGTTGGCATTATGAAGTTTGGTATTGCTTTGTATACATGCATAGTGGTTATTCGATCTGCTTAGAAGATATGTATTACTTACTGAGCTGTTATTGCTCATTCCACCCGTTCTTTAATCTTTTCAAGTTCCTCAGTTAGCAGCAAATAGAGCAAGAGCATCGTCGGTGGGAAACTTTTGGGGAATTCTATTTTTGGGTATGGTTTAAAGAAATGGTATACATAGTTGTTGTTAGTGATTCGGTTAGTTGAGTTCTAATTGTAAATTTCTTTTTAATGGATTATAGAAACTCTGATGTTGTAACCAATCCGTTGGTCTATCTGCTATGTATATATGGTTTGAAATATATATTAGTTGATATTAGATTATTGGTTGTGTTTGAAGCTGCGTCCTTCGTGAGAAGGATAGCCGTGTCATCCCTATTCTTTGTAGTTTTGGGATGTGACAGGGTCAAAGTAGAGTCAATCATTAAACGACCCTGGCTAGGCCCAAATGTCGAGCCCATAGTAATGTCCAAAAATGCCAATGATATACAATTTACATATAAGTATTTGGGCCAATCTCAAGCTATAGTTAGTAGGGGTGTCAATAACCGAACCGAAAACTGAACCGAACTGAAAAATTCTATTTTTTCGGTTCGGTTCGGTTCTCATTAAAAACTAATATTTTTTTATTGATTCGGTTATTATCGGTTAACCGAACCGAACCGAACCGAACCGAACCACAAACCCATATCTTTTTTGTTGTTTCAGCCAAGCAGCTTAGAACCTGCAGAAACCCAAAAACTCACCAATCCAACCAGAGCCAAATCAACCTAAACTGCATAAGCCGAAGGAGAACTCAAGGGAAGGAAGGTTCCGACTCACATCATGGGGACGCTGGTGGAGATCTCGGGCCAGTAGTAGTCGACGCACTTGTTGAGGTTGGAGAGGTCGTGGAGCTTCAGCCGCGGGTGGTTCTCGTTCAGCATCACCATCGTCGCCACTGCCATTGCTTCGTGACTCGAGCTTAAAGGCCTCCTCCTCGTCCGATTTGGATCCCTCGAGGACGATCCTGGACGGCAATCGGGATCGCGATTTGGGGGTTCCTAGTCGTGAGAATTTTCGAATTCGGAACCCTAATTTCCAGAAAGCAAGAGAGAGGGGGAGGAATTTGCTTGCTTTCCAAAAACCAAAGCTAAAAGTTAAAAACCGAAAAACCGAACCGAACCGAAATTTCGGATCGGTTCGTATTCGGTTCGGGTCTTATTCGGTTCGGTTCAGTTCGGGTTTTTTTTTTAACGGTTCATTTCGGTTCGGTTCGGTTTTTCAAAAAAACTCAACCGAACCGAACCGTTGACACCCCTAATTAGGTGAGCCAGGCATTATACGCAAGTCCATTGTCTAAACTCGCTCATCAGTGATCACATCTTGGTCAAAGAAAGAGAGAGAGAACTGGGATGAGGGTTGAATTTAGGATTTTGATCTAAAATGGAGCAGCCCCATACTATCATCCCGTCGCTTTGACAACAGGAGATCATTATCTCCTTTTGGAAGGTTACCTAGGGTGAATTAATCTAGTTCGTTATTCAAAAGCTAAGGAGTCTTGGATTAGGCGTTTTATAAGCTCTTTGATGAAATCGGCCAAGGTGGAAATAGGTATTTCCTAGGGAGGTTAGGGAGCCCATCGTTGTTCCTCAAAAAGTGGAAGGCTTAGTTACATAAAGGACACGGAAACAAGTTGAATTTTCTATAGCTGGACGATGGGTATGTCAACTGTCAAACATAGGAAAGCTCAAAATCAAGATTTAATCATTTGAAAATATTACGTGTTACCAATAAATAAAGTATGGAAATTATTTATCGTCTATGAAATCTATTTAGAGTGACTTTTTTTTTTTGGTAAAGATTTTTTGGTAAAGCTATTTAGAGTGACTTTCACATTCAATATTTTCTAAAATCTTTTGGAACTCAAACTTTTATTTTTATTTAATCTCAACGACATGAAACCTATTAAAAGTTTCAAACATTAACATGTGGAATGCTATATGAGTTTTTTCAAGTTTTTTTTTTTGAAATTTACGTTGTAATTTTTATTTACAAATTTGGTGGAGAAAGTGATAAGTAGAACTTAGAGGCAGTTGAAAATGGCACTTGATTTAATCAACGAAGGTTGGGCATCTGATACCAATAGTTCTTACCTCAAAGCCCCCCTTTTTTTTCAAGATAACTTATGATGGCTAACGCTGCAGCGTGCGGCTACGGCTCTTGGTCGATGCATTTAAGAGTTCTTGGTTCTAACCTCTAAGCCCCCTTTTTTTTTCAAGATAACTGATGGCTAACGCTGCAGCGTGTGGCTACGGCTCTTGGTCGATGCATTTAAGAGTTCTCGGTTGATCACGAAGTATACAATGTAACATCCCGGGCTCCACTGTGTAATATTGTCCGCTTTGGGTCACCTGCCATGGCGCAGACGTACCGCCATCCCAGCCACGGTCTTTTCTCTCATGGCTTTAAAACGCGTTACACAGATTAGAAAGACCCAAGCCTTATAAGCTAACCAAGATTTCCCTCCCTAGGCGATGTGGGACAAGAGAGGAGGTTATCACACTCTCCACCTCTTAACAGAATAGCGTCCTCGTTATGGCCCCACGGGCATCGTAACAAACATTCGAGCCGTGGTCCTACACGCGGATCGGGAGTCGGCTACGATACCACTTGTAACATCCCGGCCCCATTTTGTGTAATATTTTCCGCTTTGGGTCACATGCCCTGGCGCGGACGTACCGCCATCCTAGCCACGGTCTTTTCCCTCATGGCTTTAAAACGCGTTACACAGATTAGAGACATCCGATAAAATTGGAACGATACAGAGAAGATTAGCATGGCCCTTGCGCACGGATGACACGCACAAATCGAGAAATGGTCCAAATTTTTAGTTTGATAACCTCCTCTCTTGTCCCACATCGCCTAGGGAGGGAGATCTTGGTTAGCTTATAAGGCTTGGGTCCCTCTAATCTGTGTAACGCGTTTTAAAGCCGTGAGGGGAAAAACCGTGGCTGGGATGGCGGTGCGTTCGCACCAGGGCGGGTGACCCAAAGCGGACAATATTACACAATGGGGCCCGGGATGTTACATACAACTTCATCTTGCTGTCTCGATTCTTTTGTTTTAGCGCACTATGGCCAAGTGGCGGAGTCAATGAGACCATCTTATCCTTGATTTGGTACTATAAAGAGGTATCGAAACAAAGACACACGACACATGTAGAGAGAGGGAGAGAGGGAGATTGAGTTTTCAGAATAATTTTCCTGTCTCTCCGTAAGTTGCACATTTCTAACCGCCCTCTGCAGAAAAGCAATCCCTCGCTCACACACTTGTGGAATAACATAAATCGGACATGTCTCAGTGAAAGTGAAATCTGAAGACAGGCTCTGTTAGTCCCGGAGCGGCAAGAAGTTCTAGGGAGTTCGCCATGGAAGGTCGCAGCAAGACCGCCATTGTCATGCAGGGATCAAGCCTGAGAAAGCGGGGGAGGTCAGAGAATGATGATTAAGGGAGACTTGAGGGCTCGAAGAGAGACATGCTTAGGACAGAGAATATCACCGAGTTGCACTCGAAGCTCCAGTCTATGGTCCCTGGCATATGTCCCAAAGTTCTGTCGCATTCCCATTCATCTTTTACATTTCACGCGACTCTGTTAATAGTATGTAAGGATAAAAAGGATACGATTTTGATTAGATGGGACCCGGGGTTATGATTCCAGCAAACCTAGTCGATCTAGGTTATTCAGTAGAGTGAAAAACTGGGGTGCTTTTTAACAGTGGTGAGAATCGACATGAATCGCAGACATGATTACAGCATTCTAAACCAAATTGCGAGCCTAATAGCCATGTTGATCATTGGTGCACAGCAAAATCATCTCCATCATCTTAAGTAATTATCTTTTAGCAGTTCACTATCTAAGCCAATGATATCGCCAAGCAAAATACCGGTAAATTTTATGGGCTCAATTTAGTCTTATCGATCATGTTTATTAATTTCTTGTTTCTGCAGGTTCCAAGGGCAGAAGGTTTGCAAGAAGCGATTCCTCACATCAGGTCCCTTGAAGAAGAGAGGGCGAGGCTGGAGAAGCTGAAGATGTCATCTGACCAAGTAAAAACCAACAGCACATCGATCAGCGTTACTTTGTCTGACAGCAATCTCGCTTGCTTTGTGATCACGATGTCAATTTGACGAAATTTGGCGACCGATGTAACTAGTGTCTTCGACCGACATCGAGTAGAAATTCTTGCCTCTCACATCGTGGCTCACGAAGGGAGTATCAGGATGACGGTGACGGCTGCAATGTACAATGTCGAAGACTGCACTGTCGAGAAGATTAAGCAGGACATTCTCATGGTATGAAGTACATAAGGGTCTCAATTTCGCATACTACGATTAACATCTCGAGTTTTTCCGCACATACATAGGGTAATAGGGAAGAATATGGAAATGTCTATGAGTATGATGGTAAAGGAGTACTAATTTCTACACTAATCAGTGAAAGTCCATCTTAGACAATTTCAACAGAATGTTTATCAAGTTGCAGTAAGCTGCGCTTATGTTTTCATCTGAAAGATGAGAAAAATTAACCAGCTTTAGATGAAGAGAATCCTTGCACAATTATGGAACAAGTTACAGCTCTATCCCGTTTGGAACATGAATCGAAGTCGATTTACCATGGGCGGGAGATAGTTTCGGAGCAACTCCCTAGCCAGTACAATTGCTCGACTTAGCAACCTAGTCATCGAGGAAGTACAGGAGGGCCAATCGCCCGATAGTGTGGAAGTATAACTCCAGTAGCGTCATTGTAGTCGCTGCGTAGGATCCACACCTATGAATTGCGTTTGCGATCTTGAATCAGTGAATCACTTCCAGAGAAAATAAGCTTTCCATAGCAGCACATGCGATGAAGGCATTCTATAATATAATCACAGCCATGGCAAAATAACGTAGACTCAAGATTGAAATACAAGCTTAAATCAATGAGTTATGAGTTAACTTAGATATATATTAACTATTCTATACCACATCACATGTGAGTTTGGCGCAACAGAAGTGTAGCATCAATCAACCATTGAGATTGATATACAAGCTTAAGCGAATAAATTATGAGTCAATTTGAATATATTAACTACTTTACACCACATCATGTGTGAGTTTGGCGCAACTAAGGTGAAGCACTAATCAACCATCGTCTTTGATACAGTTTGTTAGGAACGCTCAGCAGAAGTATTTTATCAGGAGATTGCCCACCGGCACAACAAAAGTGAAGCACCAATCAACCATTGGCTTTGATATATTTGTTGGGAATGCATAATAGAAGTCGATAATTTCACCTAGGAAGATTGCCAAAAGGGATCTTGAGCTTGTTAATAAATCTAGTTAGACTCACATTCGCTCAAAAACTTAAGTCAATAAGTTATGGGCCAACTTGCATATATTAACTATTCTACACTACATTACTTATCCAATGTGAGACTTTTCTAACACAAATCACATGTGTATGTTAACACTTGTAATGATAGTCTTCAGTCATCAAAAGTAGCTTCAGCTGCCCTCATTTCATTACAGGTTAATCTTTTTTCTTGGTGATGATGGAAATACGATAATTTTTTTTATCATTTTCATAGCAACAACAACGTGAATTGAATTAAGTAGTTTTTTTTAGTACATGAAAAGTTCGAAAAGATTTTTCTTTTTTTTTTTATTTTTTATAGTTAACACAAAACATGTTCTTAATTTTATTTTCTTTTCAAGTACTTTGTGGTGGCCAAATGTTATCGCGTGCGGCTTCGCCGCTCTCTCCTTGCTCCTCCTATTCATCACCAAGGCGAGCAAGAGCAGAGTGCTGGCTAGGTGGAGGCAATCTCAGACATCATCATGGCATGTCACACCCTAACTCTCCGACGCGTGGCATCCCTTCCTCCTTTTGATCATTTAGTTACGATATTCCAAGAGGCGTTGCCGACCCATTCATTTTATTTTCAATTAAACACAAGTGAAAGTAGAATCAACTCCATCCAATCATATTCATTAGTAGGGATAGCAAGGAAACATATCAACACATACACTTTCATACATATATACATATGTACATCAATTTAGTATATCGGAAGTTTAATAATTACACATCCGCAATGTGGATTCTTTCCGATTACCAAAAGGGGTTGGGGGTTAACCTAGCTCCTCTATTGTACAAGGGCGAACTCGAAAAGTGGTACCTCCCCTACGTGCCTAATATGTGTCCACGTTGTAGTACGTTGGCTCAGGCTTGGGATCAAGCTCTGGGTCTGAGTCTGACCTCTGGGTCAGTGACAGAGTTGTCAAGGATGTCCACGATCATAAGGTCCCAGATGGCACTCCTAGATCCCCTGCTTAGTGGCCCATCAAAACTGCAGAGAGGGCTGAAGAGCTCTCCTCCAAACCATACATACCACACCATGAACTAGTGGGGCATTGAGCTTGTTAGGCCTCGTCCACTCAGATGATGGTCACGTACTTCTTGTATACGATGTTGGTCTCCTCTATTAGGAACGGGGTCACTTGAGTGTCCTAATCAACGGACACCCCAAAACGCACGTGGCGGAATGGACTACTCATGATTTGGGCATGAAAAATTTAAACCATAACGAGTGAGAAAACTCAATAAGTGAACTCCCTATACCTCACGAAGGAGAGTACTTCGCCTCGGAGACACCCTCTATGTGCAACTTAATTGTCGATGTTAGATCAATAGTAAAACCTTTGCTTTGCATAATCTATAAGTATGAAATGAGCAACTCACCATACAACGCCCTAATGACATATCCAACAATTACATGAATGATTCTCCATGTGAGTCCACAATTCCAGTAGGCACATGATAAACATACATAATCTAGACACAACCATTATCACTTCTATGCACAATGCATCCACACGAGCCTAGGTTATTATGATCGCTCTTGGCCATGACCGATACTCGCGTCAGTGATCTTCCGGCGTAATCAGGCATCATCCTACTCCCATCAGGCATGGCAACGTCTCGACCTCACTCAAAGACGGTATTCAATTAAGAGCATTGTTCTGAAATCCATCCGCAAACGGCATTTGGATCTATGCTAGGCATCCAAAATCCATCAAATATTGTCCCTTGTAGTCATATGAGTACAGAACCATTTAAGTGATCACACAAACATATCAACCACTCAAGCCAATTTTTATCTTCCAACTTAGCTAATGCAAGAGTGTTTAATCCTCACACTTTATACACTAGCAATTTTTACACACAAAAATACCATAAAATAATTCCATATGATCACCCATTGATTATTTATCCACCAAAATAATCATACAATAAACTCATTATATTATTATCAATGCAAACACATAAAACTTGGCATCTCACCATAGTACTTCATGAATCATTCCTATCATGCCTTTCTAAGCTTTCTTTTCAAACAATACTTTAGAACAAATGTTATTAACTTTCATTCTCATGGCAATGATCCCTCAATTCCGCACAATATCACACCATGGGCTTACTTATCAACATAACTTATCACTTTTCAAAATAATATATTGCAAGCACTTATCAATTTTCAAGATAAGCTTTCACTATTATTTATCACTTTAAAAAAAAGCTATCACAAAAACTAATCACTTTTCAAGATAAGTTATCATCATTACTTATTACTTATCAAGATAAGCTATCACCATTACTCGGTGATAGCTTATCACTTATCAAGATAAGTTATTACAATTACTTATCACTTATCAAGATAATCTATCACCTAATCCATCTATCTCTTAATCTAATTATCATTAACCTTAATTCTAACCCTAATTCCAAGCATAACTACCGCCCTAATCAAGGTTCAGGAAACCACTCACTGGATTGGCTTCTAAGCTTTGATAGTGAGCAGTGGTGGAGACGATGGCACGTGGATCACGGCGATGGATAGTGGCGGTGGTGTGCGGCATGATAAGGAAGTGGTGAGGATGGCAACAACTCGCACCCTTGGGTGGCGGTAGTGTGTCATGGCAGTGGACATCAACGGCAATGGTGGGCGGTGGCGCTATTGGATAGAGGACGATGACAAGCAAGATGGGGAACGACGTCACAATGTGCGGCGAGCTGTGCCGTGAGACGGTGGTTGACGGTGGTGATGAGCAATCAAGAGAGGGGGAGAGAGAGACGATTGAGGGAGAGAAAGTGAGGGCCGAGAGAGAGAGAAATTGGGGGGGATCTATGGTGAGAGAGATAGAGAGGGGGAGAGAGAGATGGCGTGAGGAAGAGAGAGAGAGTTGAGGGATGAGAGTGAGAGAATAGGGCTTCTCTTCGATTTTTTTTTTTTTTTGGGGTCTAAAATGGATAATATATTACTAACGCAAATTAGAGGTAGCGTTTTGCATGATGTCAAAGTACAACAGATCTCGCAAAAACAAAGGAGGGTTGTACACCCAATTGGAAGGAAGTAATGATTCCCGATGGGCCTTCGCGCCCGCCCGCTACCATATTCGCTTCCTGCTTGTAATGATTTATCTGAAGATTAGGGCACCGGAGAAGCAACACCATGGATTCTTCGATCAAAGGTCTGATCTCCCAAGGCACCAGGTTAGGATTTTGAATGGCATCAACGAGAGATAAGCAATCGGTTTCTAGACTCATTTAGGGGTGTGCAAAATACCAGGGAAACACCCGGATCACCCGGAACTGGACCGGAACCGCTCAAAACCGGCGGTTCTTGAGGGAACCGGTCCGGTTCCTGGTTCCTATTTATGGGAACCGATGGGTAACGGTCTGGTTTCCGGTTCCGTGGGCGGATCCACTTGCCCGCCCACCTACCTGCACCGAACCGGAACCTTTTTAATATTAAAAAAAATTACTAAAAGAAACCCTTCGTCTCGCGTCTCATCTCTTCGTCTTCGGTTCTCTCTCTCTGTCTCTTCCTCGCTCTTCATCTTCGATTCCTCCTCGAGCGTCAACGCCGCCGCCACCGCTCCTCCACCGCTGTTCGCCCCCTCACGCCGGTTGCCACCCACCACAACCACTACTTCTCCGCCTTTGCTATCCGCCCCCTCGCTCATTCTCTTAGTCTTTGATTCCTCCCCAAGCGTCGATGCCGCCGCCGCCGCTCCTCCGCTGCCGTTGTCCGCCCCCTCGCGCCGGTTACCACCCGCCATAGCCACTTCTACTCCGCCTCTGTTGTCCATCTTGACCGAGCCCCCTTTTCCGTCACTCAACAAAGTACAATCATCGGCTTCCAGCTTGCCTCTCGATTCATCGTCCACTTGTGAACTTGTACTTTGGTTCGATTACCCAATAGGTCGGAACATAGTGAAGTTTGAGTCTTTGTTTTGGGAATCGATCGCTGTTCATCTTGGTGCTTTGTCTTCGACGATGCTTATGCTTGAATTTGCAGAATCCTAGGTTACTTTTCCCTTTTGCTGTGTTTTTATTTTTATTTTTTGTATGTCTCGATCGTCAGTAAATTCTATGCTCGGGGTCGTGAGAAGGAGATAAAGTTTTGAGCTTT
Organism: Eucalyptus grandis; assembly: GCF_016545825.1. Classification (NCBI taxonomy): domain Eukaryota; kingdom Viridiplantae; phylum Streptophyta; class Magnoliopsida; order Myrtales; family Myrtaceae; genus Eucalyptus; species Eucalyptus grandis. Next base: position 13,585,101 of record NC_052613.1, read on the forward strand.
TTTAATTTTTAATTTTTTTTTCAATTTTTTTCTTCTTCCTTATGGGTTAGAAACCGGCTTCACCTCCCGAATTTGATTGTACTACTAGGTTGAACTACCCTTTAGATATATGGCGTGGAGGGATGGGGTGATAAATTGAAGGGCTCTGTTTTTGTTATCATTACTCATTTTTCATATGTTATGCTCGATTTTATCAATTTTGACTTATGTGATTTGCGTGTTTGCAAATAATATACTTGGCAATAGTTGGAGGAACTTATTTCATTGTGGCAAAATCGTGCTTCAGCTATATTCCTGGATATTATTTAAGTGGAATTCACAGGTACTGTTCGAAAGGATTAATACAATTTCTGTTATGAGTCAATTTGCTGGTGTGATCAAGGACAAACACTTGGTTTGATAGCCCAATCATCTTGTGGTGGGAAATATTTTTGGCTGTTGGCAGAGAAATGGGAAGTCACCATTTCACCTTAGAAGGTTATTAGCTACATTCAACTCTTTTCTAGAAGATGCTTTTCTTTTCATTTCTAATGGCCCTCTTCGAATTTGGATTCATGTTGTTATAAGTAGTTTTCTATACTGATGCATGCTAGTGGGTTAACAATTGATAGTTGTGTGTGTTTGCTTTCTTTGGCTTGCTTTGATGTGGCGTAGTCGTTTTATGTTAAAAACCAAAATTATTTCGCGTCAAGATCGGTTCTATGGATCCACCCGAAAACCGGACCGGACCGGCGGTCTGGTTCCTGGGTGGATCCATGCAACAAACCGGTGGATCCCGGTTCCAATTTTTCGGAACCGATCCTTAGCGGGCGGTTCCGGGTTCTAGGTCGAGAATCGCCCGCCCAGACCATGCACACCCCTAGACTCATCCGATCTATGTCTTTTCCTTTATGTATCAAAAAGTCCAACGTGAAATTCAGCGCCATCGCCTCTGCTTGCAGGGCCGAGGAGGCAGTAACCGATCGTGCAAAATCGGTGATGATGCCGGAAGAATTTCGACTCACGCAAGCTACTAAAGCATCACTGCGATTAGGCTGGTAAGCTGCTTCAATATTGATTTTTATCACTCCTTGATCCAGTGGACACCAACATTGATCATGTTCTATTTGTTGCACACTTCGTCTTGGTTTCTCCCGATCTGGCTTCTCTTCCAAGTTTCCTCAAAACTTTAATGAACTTAATACAAAATTCCTTGAATTACTCTTGCCCAAGTCTTTTGAATGGCCACCAAGAGTTCTTGAAAATCTTCCTATTCATTCTTCAATTAAATGCTAAATTTAAAGTATCTGATCAAGTTGGAAATGAACTAAGGAAACTAACCAAGTTAGACTCTCCCCTTTCCCTCTTCAAATAGGCGTCTATCCCTCCTTCTTCTTTTTTTTGTCAGTCCTACTCTATTCATACTCTACACTCACTCTCCCTTTTCTCGAAACTTACGCATCCCTACCCCCAGGAGGTGGGGATTTGATTCAACCCCTCACCTCCCCCTTCAATGTTGGAAGGGTGGCCACTGGGGCGAACCCCCAGTGGTTCCTATCCCTCCTTGAAAGATAACAATTATTGTCTCATTAAGCCAATAAGCTTCTAGAAGGAATAAATTAGGAATTTAATTAAACTATAGTCCAAAGCACTATTCATGCACATGGGTATATAATGTACAAGCTTCCAAAAGGCTAAGTGTGGGCTTAATTGGCTTTGATGGGCCCACTTGAGCCGCCCATGATGGGCGTGAGGCCCGTTGGGCCCACTTGCGTCTTGGGCCCTAATGGCTCCTCGTTTGCAGCCCGTTTTCTTTTTTTTTTTCGAAAATTCACGGTCCGCCGATGAAAATTTGAATTTTTATCCTAAGGTGACCATTCTTTATTTTAACATGATTTATTGATTACCATCATAATTCTATTCCTTAGATAGGGTTCAAATTGAGAATATCATATATGTGCTGCTTGGGCCACCGGCCACAAGGGGAACTCACACGTGCAATGGGGGAAAATGTGCAACGTCTTTGACAAGTCCAGTGACCATGTGCCTATCGCTATCATCTCGTCTCTGGGTTTTAGGCTGACGTGCCATTCCAAAACCCCCTCTAGTTTATCACACGTTTCAATATTTAAGGTTCTTCGACCAATTTTTTTTTTTTTAAAGGTTATTTTCTCTATATTTGGTCTTTAATGTTGTTAGGCTAATGAGACGTGCAGGTATGTCTTCGCAAATATTGCTTATGTAAGATATTCCATATTTTTTTTATTCATAAAAATTGCTTGTTCGATATAAGTATATATGCGTTCTATCAATCAATAAAATAAGAAAAATTGTAGGAAACGACTTATTACTAATTCACATGAAGCCATGAAAAATCCGTTAATTTTCCTAAACCCGTTATTTAAATTGCCTTTCCTCATTTTATGGTATCGTTTTTTAAGTGATCATTGTGATAAGTAAAGATTAAGTGGAACTCTGCAAAACCTCCTAGTCTTGCTGAAGTTGGGCGGGCTCGACTTTTTGACGAAAGCCCATTGGCTAAATATTTGTCTTTCTGGCCTTGCGGGCTTTGTGTCCGCCCTCCCATTGATCATCTCTATTAGCGATGGGTGAACAGAATCATTCAACTAGGGGTACTAGGCCGACAAGTCAGTTGAATAACACTGTGCGAAGCACATATCAGCTTAGTGTGTCGTGTTGCCACAACCAAGTGAAGGTTTCCAGTGGTAATCTAGATAACCCTGGCACCCAGTCTAGATAACACTTTATTTTAATGTGCGGGTGCCCACAAGCATACTTCCCCCAATTTCCCACCAAGTTTTTCTTCTCGATCGAGCAGGAGTACGGAAGCTTCACTGGGGGTCAAATTCCCTCGGAGGGTTCTCCTCTTTTTTCTCCCTTGAGCCTTTTATAGGGACATATATTGGTCCAACCCTTAGCATGGGTTGTTTTAAATGTTCAAACATTTGTTGAAAGTGACGGTTAAACGTTTGGTGTAGGCTTTTTCTTTTATTAGAAAAACAGTACAGGACATGCCAAGAAGAATTTAAGTTGCTTCACACCCAGGAAGAAGGGGAGAATAGAAAATTTGGAAAATACAAACGCAAAAAGCATAGCAACAACGTAAACCCTTACCGACCTTGCATGTGCTTAAGGACATGCAGACAAAAAAAGCGAAACGGGTCCTCCATATTTTATTTAATCATATGCACATGCATTTATACTTTTCTAATATAGTCCATCCAATGAACTCTCCAAATTAAAAATAAAAACATCAATCAAAACACCAAATATTTTTAAATATCTGTACTATGTGAATAGTGTGTTCTCAGATAACAAGCTGTATCCATATGTTCTGTCTTCGGTTTTCTTCTATAAAAATAACATAAAGTTATCTCTAAATTTCTTTTATTTCACCCTACGCATCCCCTACTTCTAGAATCTGCACTTTTCCCCTTGAGCTTTCTCGGAACCTAGATCACACCTTGAAGTTTAGGAAACTACGAGGATGTACGGAGGGTGGGAGTTATGTATACTTCTAAACCTCATGGGCAAAATGTAAGACTAATCGAGCAGAATTAATTGTGCTTTCATTTAAAAATATTTATGGGATTAAGAAGCTCTTTTTTTGGTCGAAAATATTTGTATCCATGACTCAAAAGGATACATGAGGAGTATATAGACTTTCTTGGTAAAAAAAAATCGAAATAAAACAAATGCCAAAACACTACAAAATAAAGCCAAATCCAGAAAACAAAGAGGATTAACAAAGCACCAACAGGGTTAAACATACACTCATTTTAAAATAACGGATTTGTCAAGCAAAATAATTGGTGGTCAATCACTAGATCTCATATCGTCGTCAGTAATGAGCATATATCGGAAATTTCTTCTTCAATAACTAAGATTATCGCACGCCTAGGTTCGGTTTCCTCTACACCATTGCTATATGTAGACAATTAAAATAGGTTGAATAGACACAGATCTAACCTTTAGAAGAGCAAATCTTCATAGTTTAGTGAGACGCTTGAACTCCTACAATCATCATTGAAACTAGAGGCAAATGACATGTACACGGACAAAATACAGGGGTATCGAATCCCTTAAAACATTATTAAACTCCTAGATCTAAATTGGGGAAGAAGAACTCCTAAATTTAGAACTAGATTTAGAATACTAATTTAAATTATACAGGGTAAAATTTAGTCTAATAAATAGAAATACTAATTTTTTTTTTACTAAAATCTAACAAAAGCAAAATGGCAGCAGTATCAATGGACCGCACTGCCTATTACCCTTTGAGAAGGACGTGCATAATTTATTTTTAGAGACAATGCTTGCTTGTCATAGACGTTTTCGCTTTCCCAACAAAATCCTCACGCAAAACGACCCATCAAATGGGACATGAAGATAATGAAAATTGACCTTCTAGCCATGTTAATGATCTATAATAAGAAGTTTAAGAAGTTAATCTTTATCTTAGGCTCTATTTATTTTGCAAAAAACGAATGGTTGAAAAATACTTTCCTAAAAATTATCTCTTGTATTATTTAAAATTATTAGTCAATGAAAATACTTCTATTATTGACAATAATTTATTTCTAAATATTATCATAGACCATGAAAATATTTTTCATTCATTCATTTTTATAAGTGGTCCAAGGGACTTTTTAGAAAATATTTTCAATCATTCATTTTTGTGAAACAAATACACTCTTATATTTCTTCTCCATCCATACTATCTACAATTAGATTATAAATGCTTTTGCAAGATTTGTCCCATATATTTTATATCTATTTAAGAGGAAGACATGATGATGTACTCAAGTGACTAGACCAAGTAAAGTGACAAATCTCAATAGGTGCAGTGTCTCCCTAAACAAAACAACGAGTGAAAGGACCAAGAAATATACAGGCCACGTGATTGCCAACTAATCCTTTCCACATTACAGAAAATCGATGTTGATGATGAGATGAGACTTCTTAATTCCTCCATAATTGATTGGCAGGACAAGGACAACACCACCTTTAGGGTTCCGTGCATCCTATACCATAGAGTTTCCCGAAGATTATTTTATTGAGCTTTTGTACGAATTTATTTTTGTTTGCTATGTGGTTTTTAAGGCAATGAAAAGGACCAAACAATGGGGGAAACATAGCTAGGGGTGTGTGGTAAAAGAGCTGAGTGCAATTATTCTACTATGTTGTTAAAAACGCCATAAATTGGTATAATAAATGGAGCAGTTAATGTATTTACGGGATAATAAGTTAAGCATTTTAAACTCATGAATAATAAAATTGTGTTTATTTGAGTAGGACTGGGGTGTTTTTAGGATGATGAAGCCCTTGCATGGTGGACAAGGACTGACTTGCCGGACCATGGACATCGCTGAGTCCTCCTTCATTTGTTGATCTTGTGCATGGATCGTTTCTATTGCTTTCTTTGTGCTCTGCTCCCGTTTTCATAGCAATGACTTATCTTTCGACCGGTTATTTGCTAGCAATGCCTGGTACACTAAGATCGACATAATAAATCGATGTACTAGTTGATGTGATAGATTCTAAGTGCACAATAAGTAAATTACAAAGTGCAAGGATAGAAAACTTGCTTCAATAAGAAAATGATGGCAATCAATTGACATATGCACGAAACATGTGGTTTGATTTCTATTTTAAATAGATTAACAAAACAGAGCCAAGAGAATGATGAGACTAGCCGCACTAGCCATAGACACTCGTACTAAGTTGGGTCCTCGTGACTCCAGCATGATCACAAAACCAACCCGTGTCGTGGGCTTATGAACAAAGGAAGGTACCCTTGACATCCAGAAAGAAATTTTAGGAATGAGATGGACGACTTGTAATGCGGGCATGCGTTTGGAGTGGTATTTATCTCAATACCATTCTAGGATATCCTATGTGGCCCAAGTCCTATAGTAGATTGTGTATACAAAAGTATAGTGCCAAAGCATTAAAAACATGAACAATAGTTTACATCAAACACTATTTCAATATTCGGAAAGTAATCATTCATTACTCAACACATATCGACAAGCCATGGTTAGCAATCACTCCACTCATTGTAGCTTCCAATTTCAAAAACATTTAACACTCAATGTTAGGGATGTACAATATCCTCACGGCCAAAGAAAAATATTTTTCAAAGCAAGAAAATCGGCATAACTCCACTAAGAGTGCTTTTTCATCCTCAGTGGAGTCGATAAGTTATCACGACCCTTGTGAAGGTATGCCACATAAGAGTAGATTAATTGATTATTAATTTTATACTTAGCTCGTGTTCTTCCATGCCCATAGCAATTTGTAACTTAAGTTTAAGTTATTAACATGCAACATCATTTTTATTTAAGAGCCGCTATTAATCTATTTTTGTAGGTTGATTAAAAACCCAAATAAAATATCAAGAGATTTAATTTACTCTAACAAACTAAAGATTGTGGATTATGGGACTTGATTACGTTAGATTACTCTAATGCTATTTTGGTACCATTTCTTTTATTGGAAAAATGTTTTGTAGGCATTTAAGTTGATTTTGATCTATCCACTGACTTGTGAGATGATTATGCGAGTACGCAAATATGAATAAAAGACTCAATAATCTAAGCAATAAATAAATCAAAGCATATCTATTCCATTCAAATTTGGTGACAAATAAAATTAACAATCTATCCAGTAGCTTAATGATGGCCAAATCATCGTTGGAGCTCCTTAAACCGATGACATCCTTAATGGTTCCAATAAACTCGTTCGATGCTAGAGATCCAATTGATGACTTGATCAGCCAAATCTAGTGGTCGAGAACCTCCTTTGGTGTTCCTCAGTTCGTTTTTACATCCTTAGACGAATCCTAAACCCCGAAGTGGTGATCGCTTAGTTCAATTTGTCTCGAGCTTCAAGAAAATCAAGGTATAGTGCATACTAAACTAGAATTCGATGAAGCGAGATCATGCTAGGCGATCAGGGCTTTGATTCAAATCCTAGGACACTATTACATGCTTAAAATGATGATTAGGACAGCTGATGATGATTAAGATGATGATTAGGATAGCTAGTAATTATTGATGATGATTGAACATGAGTGCATTGCTTGTTGATTGCATGTATGTCTAGTCTGGAAACTCGGATGACAAATTGGACAGATTTGTTTAACATCTTCAATGGAGCTTGTATATGATTTTGATTATCTTTGATGCCTTCTAATGTTTTGTAGAAGACTTTCCGAGATTTCCGTAGGAACTTGTTTGTTCAATTTGGCCATCATTTGCTAGGTCAAATGAGTCTTACAAAATTGAAGTCAAATCTAGAAAATTGACGTGTCCTGCAAGTGTTCCGTTTCTATGACATTTTTCTATTTGCCAATTTCCTATGATTTCTTGTGTTTATATTCTTAAGTCAGTGCCTCAATGCAAATTATTCATTAGGTTCAAATCTACAACATATAAAATTTCTGTGATGATTGAAGTTAGTTTACGTAGGTCAATTGCGTTTAGAACATATGTGTTCACTACTGTGACTTTACTATGCTAATTGACCTATTTGCATTCCCCGATTTTTGTAAAATCATACACTCGAAATTTTTGGTTGAAGTCTCCTTAGAATTTGTTCATTACCTCCTTATCTACAAAATATATAATTTTCATGAGGATTGGACATGATTAGATTAGGTCGATTCTGCTTAAACCGAACATATTTGTTACTGGAAATTGGTTGTTATGACTGGTATGCATGCAATCAATAATTTTTGTAAAATCAAACGCTTGGAATTGGAGGTCAAGGTCTTCCTAAATGTTTTTTGTCACCTTATGATCTGCATTGCCTACAATTGCTGGGTCGAAAGAAGTGCATTAGGTTGATACGAATTGCTTGAAACCGAACAATTTAGGTTCTGGAAATTGCCTATTCCTAAATGACACACTGTCAATTTGTGGTGTTCTATAAATTCAGATGTTCTAAATCAGGATGTGATGTCTTCATGAAAATTGTGGGACATTTCTTGATCAATGTTCTATAAAAATATCAGATCGAATGAGTTGCTTTAGGATGGTAAAAATAGCTATGAACTAAATATGGTTACTTCTGTAATACTGATTTTCTCACGATGACCGTTACAAGTTTTCTTATTCTTACAAAATCACGCATGCCGAAGTAGGTGAGAGGGTCTTCATGAGATTTGTTTGGGACATGCTTAACTTCATTGTCAAAAATTTTCAGAAAATAAAAACGTGATTTGCTATTTGTGCTGACCCTCTTGAAGTTGCATGACTTACTAAAAATCCAGTTTCCAGAGCTAATCTTTGGGCATTGTTTGATTTTTTATAAATTCATATGATGTAAATCTTTGTATGCATTCTTCATGAAATTTTTAAAGAACTTTTCAAGCTATGATTTGGCATTAGTTTCATTAAGTTTGAAATTCTTTAGTGTATTCCAAAGAGGGCCTTCAAGGATCTTTGTCGCAAGTCACCGGAGGGAAGGATCGATCACCAGATCGTCAGATCGGGATGGAAATATGTTCATCGGCACACACGCCGATGTTGGATCCGAGAGGAAAAAGCCGTCGTTTAGCGGCTTTCCGTCAACAGGCGAAGGCGGCACTTGCGACCAATGAGGAGGTGTCAAGGCAGAGGCGGCCGCGCCGGTGTGGTGTCAGAAACGAGTGATGATCAGTGAAGCCGCGTTGGAAAGAGAGAGAAGGAGAGATAGAGAGATAGAGAGCTAGAGAGCTAGAGAGAGAATTGATCTAAAATTTGTGAGGCTCCACTCAAATTTGGAGGGAAGATTGGAATTTCTTGGTGATTTAAGTAAGATTGGAATTTGGCATGTGCTTACTTAGACAGTGATGATTCGCTAGAACAGTTTGAATCGATTTCGTGACTTAAGGCCTATCTATGGGCATTTTCATAATTTCCCAAAACTAGGGATAATTTGCAAAATATGATAAATTAGAGGGCATGGGAGAGTCGTACACATGGCAAGGCACCATGTAGTGGTCATCGGTCACTAAGCACCGGCCAGAGGAGGGCCGAATCGGCCTCCTCCACCAGTGACCAGTCAAACTAATTTGACCAGTCCAAACCAATTCGGCCAGGTCAACCAGCCCTTGAACGGTTTGGTCCCTATCCTCTTGAATTTTACGCAATTTACCCCACTCATGGACCAAATTGAAAAGAAATCTTATCCAATTTGAGTAAAAATGGTCTAACCTGAAGGAAAACGGTCCAATTTTGATGGAATTAGGCCAATTGAACTATTTAAATGCAATCTAGTAATTTTCTATTGCCTAATTGCCTAATTAACTAATTAACATGAAGAACATTGGCCTCATGCCATGGGTACACATAATCGGATTTCCTAGGCTAAATTGGAAGATTTTATGCAATTGTCAGTCCGAAAGATGAAAATTAATTGAAATTGAATTTAATTAAAATCGTGAGGCACCTATCAAATTAATCACCCATACCTAGAGTAACCTATTGCACTCAAATTGACCTTGAATTGATAGCACGATTTTTATGCTAAAATTGAACCTCAATTTTTGAAATTATACATTAGTCTCAAATGAGTCAACTTGAATTTCATCAATCAGAGTTCATTATCTTGGTTTTCTCATATTCTAGTAAGCTAAATTCCTCAAATTGAAACATTCTCGAGTGAATTTCCCAAAATTAACCCCGATTCGGATATATTCCAAAAAAAATGAGTGGAATGAAAATGTTCATTTGCAAATCATGTAGAATTGACCCGGACCCCCTAATTAGGGCTAAAAATGAGAATCTATATTTTGGCACTCCCGATCTCAAAATTGATTGAACGAGTGAATGGATGATGATCTCTAGATCAAATGACATAGAAGGAACTAAGCATAGTTATGACTAGAATGAAAGTAATTTTATTTTTGGCCGATTTTAGCCTTATAACTAAAAATTGGAAAACAATGCTCTTAATCGATTTTTGCGAAAAAAAAAAATCCTAAAGTTAAATTGGGACTAAAAGGAATCTTTTTGTGTGAAAACTCAATTTTTGATGTGGGGGTTTGACTTTTGCTTTGGTCAACCTAAAAGTTAACTATTTAATTTTTTGGGTTTTTATTGGAAACGACAACCATTTGACTTTTCGGATTTTTATTGGAAACGACTAGGAAATTATCTAAAAATGACATTCTCAAATAAAAGAAACGAAAACTAACACATTTTGTTTGAAAAAAGGCTCTATCGCGATTAGAATTGAATGAACAAAACAAAATTTCATCACCCTAGAAAAAATTCATGAAAATATTTTCCAAAAGCTAACTATTTCAAACACTCATTTTTAGGAAAATATTTTCAAAATCATTCATTATTCGCGAAACGAACAGGAGCTTGATCCAGTAAGCTTCCAAGAACCAGGTACACTCGACAATGACAAATCAAGATATAGATTTGATGCTTCCGCATAGTGAGACATTTGATAGCTACAGAACACATTGAACTCCATTGAGCTAACCCCATCAGAAATTCTGGACCACCCGTCTACTGCAGACAAAGTGTGGCTTTCCCATTATTGTCCATGTCGAAATGAAGAAGGTGCCAACCTTCAGATTGTACCCTGGGGCGGTCCCGTTGGCTTTATCTAAAAGCCAAAAACATGGAAGCTTTGAAGTCACTGATTTGGCTTGCCTCCCCAACAACTGCTATCCCACGTTGCGTCTCCATCCCTCGGCAATGGCTCCTTGTGCACATGTATTACGCCTAATGGACCCGCTTCTGCAGCCAATGCTAGGCAGTAAATGGTTCCTAGTAACAGTAGTAAATGCCAAGTCATTTCCGGGGAGTTTTCTACTCTTTCAGAGAGTGGCCAGCGACGAGCGCGAAGCAGGGCTGGCAGGGGCGAAGGAGTCAAATACAGCTGAGTTTGCGTTTGGACAGTGGATCTAAGAAAAGTTGTTGGTTGGGAAGAGAGAAGTTATATGCATTTCTAAGAAGAGAAAGTGATTGTTTGGTGAATAAACTCACGTGCGAAATACAATCAGTGCCTCACTGTAGATTGTGATTTTCAAAATGGAGGATGCAAAGTGATATTCTGGTTGAAGTAAAAAAATAGAAGAATTTTTGAAATATTCCTATAAGTCAATAATTCAACTCTTCAAAGGTCTTATGTTTTATCTAGATACAGTAGGTCTTATGTCGTATTCGCATTGTCTCCTAATCTAAATACTCTAGGATGCCATGTCTTCCATCGTGTGACTGCAGACTAATCAGATGCACCATTCTTGAGGATTATTAATTGTGTCAATTCATGTTGTCATGTGAGTTTGCATATCCAAGTATGGGCTCTTTATAAAGAAACGAAACCTGCTCCCTAGTCCACCAAGGGCTCGTTTAGTAATCATTCTATTTCGAGAAATAATTTTTTATGAGAAATGATTTTTTCTGGTTTCTGTTTTCGGAAACAATTTCTAAGTTAAAAACGCGTTTGTAACTTACCAGAATTTCTATTCTCATAATAGAAACACGTTTAGTAAAATTCTTAGATTTTTTTAATTCATTTATTATTATTATTATTTTCCTTTTTCTTTTCTCTTTAGCCAATCGCCGCCCACACAGCTAGGGCGAGGCCCAGCCTCGTGCCAACTAGGGAGGCCGAGCCCCACTGTGGCCACGTGAGGCTTGGCCTCGCCCGGGCAGGCAAGGTCGACCTCGCCCAAATTTGGCGAGGTCAAGCTTGCCCAGCCCACCGGCGAGGCTCGACCTTGCGCAGCCCAAGCGAGGCTGAGCCTCGTGTGGCCACGGTGAGCCACGGCGAGGCTTGGGCCGATGATGCTCCGACAAGGTCGGCAATCAGCAAAAGGAAGAAGAAGAAGAAGAAAAGAAAGAAGAAGAAAGAAGAGAGAAAAATTGATTCTAAAAATTGTTCCTGGGAACAAGAAGTTAATTTTTTATACTTCTTGTTTTTGTTCCAAATCTAACCCCGAGAACAAAAAAAATAGGTTTTTTGTTCCGGAAACAAAAGTTTTACCAAACACGTTTTTATTCTTTTTTTATTCTTCGAAAAAAAAAATTGTTCCGGAGAACATAAATTATTCTTAACAAACAAAGGCCCTAATTTTAACCTAATTCTGAAATAAGGAATTTATAAGATACAATGCACGGTATGATTAGGTTGCCATACCAGCTGTTGGGTAAGGCATGTAACGGAAGATACTTTGGCACAATACGCTTTGACCAAATGATCGATATGACTCACTAAATGCTCAAGTCAATGGATGATAGAAACTCCTCTTTTAACACTTTTCAACTGTTCACGACTTGCCGACATGATAATCCAGCCCCTATCACTATCTGTCCTACAAGTTAAATTGCCTTTGCTCATTGGGGGTTTACTTACTTCTGCTCTTTTGGGAAATGCATAAACTGAGAGAGACAGAAGAGCGCGAAAGATGACTTGATGGAGGGAAATTGCATCTCGGCGAATATCAAGGTTTGAAGACAAGATGGAAAAAGCCCTTCACCTCAAACCCTAAAGTACACTTCATCAGGCAAAACACCTTTCTTCTTTCTGCAAAACTATTGCACATTACGGGTGCAAATGAGCCCAGTAAATCTCGGCCCTTGAATCGTGCACGACTCATGTAGGACCGGCTTCATCAACGACTGGGAAGCACCGAGCTTGCTCGTGCATCCGGTTCAGGCAAGTGTTTACTCCTCTCTTGCTTTGCATGTGCGTGTGCACTTTGGTCGAGAGCACGTGCAGGCCCGGTTGGCAAACCCTCCAGATTAAGCGACCATTGCCCCTTACATTGGACCCCACCATCCCACAACCCCAATGTCTCTCCAATCTCTTGTAAGTCCCAACAAATTTATAAAATATTAGCGAAATACTAAATAAAATTAAGGATAGAGATCTCAATACAATGACACCATTATGAATCTCCAAGTGGGACAAATGCACATCTTCTCCCCGGAATCTTTAAAATGAGTATTTTACAAGGATTCCCCATGTTCTTTTGACTCATTGCCACATGGTCTCTGATCATCACCCCACGCCTAATTTGCACCAATACCCTCTACCCAAATTACCAAATCAGCCCCGGACGGGACTAGTGGAGGCCGGCGGCCAGGGCAAGATGGGTATAGGAATAAGATTGGGTGAACATTGAATGTGAAAGCCATAGTGAAAACTGTTGGATACATTAATTCAATCACTAATGCGGATAAGATGGCATTTATCGATAGTAACTCCAGATTATAAAATAATTCCTCCAATGTGAGAACCTTTCAAAGAATGTCAATGGAAGGTAAGGTATCACACAACTCACCAATTCATTAGCTCTCCTAGGGATCGGCGGTGGGGCTTTATGCATGTTGCTTCCTCTCAGCTTCCCTCACATCCCCCACCACGGGACAAAATAGTTCTCTCTCTAAAACCTGTGTTGCCAATAAGAAGACCCATTATAATTCTCTGCATACGGTGGTTGAGAGAGAGAGAGAGAGAGAGAGAGAGAGAGAGTAATGAGACAGTGAGATGAGGCTGTCAAACCAGAAACAAGAAAAGAAAATCTTGCAGCTGAGTTGTGCTTTATAATAAGAAAGATCATTGCAGTAGTAGTGCTCCAAACAAGTGGTTAAGCATTGCCTTCAAATCGTTTTCGTTTGCCTCGTCCTCCTCCTCCTCCATGTTCTTGGCAGTTTAGGCGGATTTGAAGAGATAAAAGGCAAATGGGAAAGACAGGAAAGTGGCTCAGACACTTCTTGACGGGCAAGAAAGACAGGGATCACAAAGAGAAGGACAAGAGCTCAGCCAATCACACCCACAATGCCTCCTCGTTTCCGTCTGAAAACCCGACGACCCCGATCTCATTCCTGCCCACGACTCCGAAGGAGAAGCGGCGTTGGAGCTTCCGGCGATCATCTGCTTCGCCAGCAACTCCTTCAAAGGACCTGAATTCCTCAGAACTTGTTGCCTCTACTACTGCAACACCACCAGCCCTGTTGGCCACCCTAGACTCTGAGAATGAGCAGAAGAAGCACGCGATGGCCGTGGCAGCAGCAACTGCTGCTGCCGCCGATGCGGCAGTGGCAGCTGCACAGGCTGCGGCTGCCGTGATCCGGCTGACTGCAGCTGCTAACGGAAGAGGCAGCGCCATTGAGGAGGCTGCTGCAATCAAGATCCAATCAGTGTTCAGATCTTACTTGGTAAAAAATGCTGTACTCCTAGAGATCACAGATTAAAGTAGATGTAGCATTCCTTGAGACATGGACGAGTAACCCATTCCAACAAGAGCCAAGTCAACGGGATTGGTGTGATCTGATCTGTTTTTTGGATTGTTTCTCAGGCGAGGAAAGCACTTCGCGCGTTGAAAGGGCTGGTGAAGTTGCAGGCGTTGGTGAGGGGTCACCTGGTGAGGAAACAGGCCACGGCAACTCTCCGGTGCATACAGGCATTGGTGACGGTCCAGGCCAGGGCCCGGGCAAACAGGCTACGCAGCGCCGAGGTCCCAAAGCCCACCGACCCAAGACTCTCGACGCACCGGAAATCCACTCAAGACAATCGGTTCCGCAACATATACCATGTAAGATCCAATTTCTTTGGCCAAGAAAAGCTAATCCTGTATTGTTAGTCACCTAACATGATGGAACAGTGACCTCTAATATCTGATATTAATCTTATAAGGAAATGATGACTGAATCTTTGATTTATGCATTTAGGAATCTGAGAAAATGATGGAGGAGAATATAAAGATTGTAGAGATGGACATAGGGGAATCAAAAGCAAGCACAAAGAGCAGGAATAGCTACTCCACTCATCCGGAGCCCGAGTGGATCGATCCCAAATTCTCGGCGCACCGGGCATACTTCAAGCCCGAGAACAACCAGATATCCCCGGCGCCATCAGCCCTTACAGAGCTCAGCCCAAGAACCTGCAGTGGCCACTTCGAGGATTACTCCCTCGGGATGGTTCAGAGCAGCCCGCAATTCTCCTCAGCCGTGTCCAAGCCTGACCCTGCTCCGATACCCTTCGCCTTCCCTAGGTCCGAGTACGCAGAATCCCTCTCTTACGACTACCCATTGTACCCAAACTACATGGCCAACACTGAGTCCTCCCGGGCCAAGGCCCGATCCCAGAGCGCGCCGAAACAGAGGCCAGACATTTACTATGAGAGGCAGCCGAGCCGGAGAAGGCCCTCGTTGGAGGGGAGGAACGTGCCACGCGCAATGAGGATGCAGCGGTCATCGTCACACGTCGGGTCGGCGGCCCAAAACTACCAGTATCCCTGGTCAATCAAGCTGGATAAGTCGACAATGTCGCTTAAGGAGAGTGAGTGTGGATCCACCAGCACAGTGCTCACAAACGCCAATTACTGCAGATCCCTAGTTTCATTTGATGTGAGTAGTGCTAACTCTAAAAATGGTAAAGACACATCAAGAGAGAAACTCAATATATGCTAAGTAATTACTTGTTTTTTATTAATGCAGGTTCATGGAAACAGGTACTGATTGAGCTTCCTTTAATGAGTGCTTTCTCTGTGACCACTGTGGACGACAATAAAGAAGCTGCCGTATCAAACTCACTGCCCATCTTCAAAAGCACAGGTGTGATTGAAGAGAGTCTAGAGCTAGTTTTTCTCATTAAGTCAACTACTGAGCTTTCTGACAATTTCCCAATTCTCCCTCTTTTCTTTTCTTTTTCTCAAAAAATAGGAAGCACCTACTTGATGCAACCTAAGTGTAAAATCTGTTTTTCTCTCTTGCCTCTCTCTTTTGACTTTCTCATCTTGAATTTATGTAGTTGAGCATGTCTCTGAAGAAAGCGTTGTCTCCCCTTTAACTTAAAGCAAACTCCAATGTATTTATCAAAGGGACAGTCATTCAATTGTTGCTTCATCTTGTCAAAAAGCTGATTTGAGTCAATTTCATTCCCCCATATGATGGTCGCGATGCTTCATTCTCAACATTGTAAAACGTGTGAAAAATAATGGGAGCGATGAAAATCTCGTGCTGTTTCCATCGGAAGCCTTTCGTTCGAAGTTGAAAGAAATGGAGATACGCTCATGGTTGTACTCATGCCTCCAGTGTTGCTGTTGAAAATGACAGAATAACAATGCTCTTGACCCAAAAACACAGAGACTTCATGCACAAGTTTTGATGACAAGAAAGGACAGAGGCAAATGACAGATTGGTTGGTGGGCTTTCTCTAAGATAGCAACCCAGTCATGGCATTATTCATGAGGATCAAGAAATGAAATAAAGTTGGGCAGAGAGGTTGATAGCTTCATTAAATCTCCCACATTCGACCAAAAAAAAAAAAAAGTTTGAAGTGGAGAGGACCGTAGGTAGTAGGACTATGGGCCTAGGTATACATTCTGTGGGCCTTACGATGGGCCTAGACATGTGAGAACTTGCAATGGCGATCTATACATGAAGCGGGCCTTGGGGATGTGAGGATCATACATTCTTTTTGGGTTGGAATTTCATTAGGGGGCTTGGAATGAGGCCTTTCTTGCATCTGGGGTGTATGTTCAAATTTGCACTGTCGTCTAACCCCAATTTAGGAGGAGACAAAGTGTGAAATATTCCTACGTTTTTCCTGCAAGCTGTCCTCTGCCACTCTGCTAGAAATGCATATTAGCACTTAGATTTGGATTCAGTTGTGGTTATTTTTATCTACCCCTTTGTAATTAAATACGATGAAGTTGTTCTGAATGTGGAAATTATGAAACTCTTCTTGGCTTGATTTTTCTTGGTTTTGCCATGCGCCGAAAGTATCAAAAATATTTTAATGTTGGGTTCAGTTCTTACTCTAGTATAAAATCTAGTATAACACAACAAAAAAAAAAAACAAAAAACAAAAGCAAAAAAAAAAAGTGAAAACCGAAAATCTAAACCAAACCCAGCCCAGAAAAATTAATTTAAAATATACGATAGAAATAAACGAAAAAAAAAAAAAAAGCAGAAACGAAAACCGAAAACTAATCGGAAACTTGAACCCAACCAAATCAAGGTTTCAGTTCGTATTCGGTTCGGGTCGCATTTGGTTTCGTTCAACGGTTTTCCCTAATGGTTTAGTTCAGTTCGACACCCCTACGTGAAAGTATGCATTGGTTGCTGATAATAGGCCTGATCATATGGGCGGGTTTGGTTACACTCAAGTCTACCAATGACAAACAATACAGGATTTATTGCAAAAATCATTCTCAAATTTGCTTTCCATATCAAATATATGTCACTTTCAAAACTCATATTTTGCATCTTCCTGACTTTTTTTTTTGTTCGAAAATATTGATTACTATTGATTTACTTAGGCAAGTTTGGAGCAAATACATCAAAAGTATCGGCACATAATAAATCATACAAGGCAGTCATGGGATTCGCTGCCCAATTACTAGGAAGACAATTAGCTCTTTAGGCTCTTACAAGCCAATCTGCTGCTCTATTGGATTCTCTACTCGCAATGGGCCGAGAGAGGCCCGGAAATTTTTTTAGCTTTGTCTTGATTTGATCCACAATAGACTCCACTTCCTAGCTTAACTCTGCCGAAGACAAAACTCCTTGCACGAGCAGTAAATAGTCAGATTGTACTTACAGACTTCGATTAGATCTGGTGGAGAGGAAGTCTAGGGTTTTAAGGAGAGCAAGTGCCTCCACCTATTCCACTGAGGATGCCACCACCAGCTTGCAGAAGCCGTTGACTAGTCAACCCCGAGAGTCTCGGCAGATGCAGGCGATGGATCCCCTGTGTTCGTCTGCTCCACTATTCTCCTCAGAATCTGCTATCGTGCCTTCGTTTCGAACAAAGGAGGCGTCGATATTGATTTTCAATGTATCCGAGGTCGGGGGTTGAGAGTGCGGGTTTCGCTTTTCTTTTATCCTTTTGATTTTTTGTTCCAAGTTACAAAGTCTTCATGTAAAGCTATGGCCTTGAACAACATTTGTTGTGGGTGCAGGGGATGTTGTCTGAAGATGAACTAGTTCCTGTCTTTCCAAATACACCACAGGGTTATAGCAATTTGGTCGAATTTGAGAGTACTTTATGAGTCTTCTTTTCTCATATACAACCATTCATCGAGTCGTGTTAACTTGATTCTTGTAATTTTGATTTGTAGAGGGATAGCGCTCCATATCCAAGCTGTCCAAGGGCAGAGCAGCAAAGTATGTTCAATGGTTTTGGCTTCCCGTTTACAGATAGGGCATAATGGATCAAGTACTATTCTTCTCATGTACAAGTTGTCCAGTGTAAGTAGTGCATTTTGACATGCGTTGCAGAGAAAGAGTTTTATTTTGGGTGGAGTTTCAGAGTGCTAGATATATTTCCAGAGTTCTAGTTTCGTTTGGTGAGATGAAGTTGCTTTTGTTGATTGTGGGCTGGCTGATCTATCTCTAGTAGTAAAATAGCCGCTTTTCATTATATAGGATCCTGACTTGTTGTTAATCCATATCATTTTATCTTCCATAGTAGGTAGTCCAATAGGGGTTGTAAGGATTTCCATCACTCTTTGATAATCAAACAATAACTTTACCATTGGTTCATTCCATTTACCATGCCCTTGGTCTATTAATGTGTCCACTTTCATTGGCTCATTTCTTGTTGCTGAGCCACCAATAAGTCCACTCTTCAACCATTTATCCTCTCTAATCGAAATTTTTTGTCCATTACCAACCGACCACATAACTTGCGGAGATATAGAGTCTCTTCCCAAGATAATGCTTTGTCATCCCCACGAAGGTCGGGAACCTTTTCCAGCTTTCCAAAACTCACATTGTGGATAATAAAAACCTTTCATCAGTTGACTTAAAAGGAACCGAGGGTACTGTGAAATGCGCCAAGCTTGCTTCCCTAGTATAACTTTATTGAAAGCTAGTAGATCTCTAAAGCCAAGACCCCCCTCATCCTTCCTAAGTTTCAAAGTTTCCCATTTTTTCCAATGAACTCAACAGTTCTGATACGATTTCTCCACCAAAAATTGGTAATTTTATTCTCAATATCTTTACAAATTGAAACATGGAATTTTAAAATGGACATTGCATATTGAGGAATGGCCTACACCATTGATTTAATCAATATTTCATTCCTTGCTTTTGACAGCAAGTTATCCTTCCAACTTTCCAATTTCATGTTAACTTTAGCGAGAATCTAGGCAAACATATCTTTCTTTGAACCTCCCCAATCCAAGGGAATTTCTAAGTACTTCCCTATTTTCTCAATTTCTGGAACTCTCAACTCTGAAGCTATATTTCTTCTTAGATTCATTGGGCAACTTTTACTGAAATAAATTAATAATTTGTTGAGATTAATAGCCTGACCCGATGCAAAACAATATTCGTGTAGAATGGCTACCAGACTTTGACATTCCAATGTAGTACCATTGAGAAAGAAGATAGAGTCGTCCACAAATAACAAATGTGATAAAGTAGGGCAACTACTATTAAGCTTAATTCCTCAAATTGTGCCATATGCTACTGCTTGTTTCATCAAGTGAGATAGGACATTTGCCACTAATATAAAGAGATAAGGGGATAACGGGTCACATTGTCGAATCCCTTGTGTTGGCTTGAAGAAAGGCAAAGGTTCCCTATTGAAATTTATGCTGAAAAAAAATCGTTGAAACATATTGCATCACCCATTGCACCCACTTCTCACAAAGTCCATATTGATTAAGCATTCTCGAAGGAAATCCCATTCAATCCGATCATACGCCTTTTGCATATCTAGTTTTAGGACAGCTTGAAACTTACTTTTCCTCTCATGAGTTCACAACCTATGTAGTACTTCATGAACAATCAAGATATTATCTTGAATTTGTCTACCCCCACAAAAGCACTTTGTTCTTCAATAATAAGGCATGGTAGTAAAGGTTTGAGTCCATTGGTTATTACTTTGGAAATTATTTTATAAACAAAGCGTACATAGTTTGATATGGCGAAATTGTTCTAGTTTTTCCGGGTTTAGGATTTTGGGAATAAGGGTGATTTGGGTTATGTTCATATAAAAAATTAGGTATCCCGTATCAAAGAAATTCTACACTTCATTGAAAACATTCTGACATATATCTAGCCAATGATTTTGGAAAAACAGTCCATTAAGCCCATCCGATCCTGGAGCTTTAATAGCTTCTAGTTGTTGCATTGCATTAGTAATCTCCTCCATAGTGACAGGTTCTACTAGCTATTGGTTCATCGTTTCATTGACTGAGGTAGGAATTTGGTGTAGGATAGGCTGAAAATTTCGAGACCCCGCTAAGTCATATAATTTTTTTAAGAATATCTCTGTCATCTCATTCAAAGGCTATTCCTCTCTCACTGAATCATCTTCTGCATTCTTCAGCAAGGTAATTCTATTTATGGTTCTTTTCTAGATAACTGTGGCATGGAAAAATTTAGTGTTTTTATCACCCCATTTCACCCAGCTAATTTTAGAGCACATTCCCTATACATCTTCTCTTGTCGCCACAAATTTTCAATTATTGGGTTATCTTCTTTGCCGCCTCACCTTCTTTAGAGACTTTCGAGCCATTCGTCATCCTTTGTAGTTCATTTTTCAGCTAATCAATTCTCATTTTAGCATTAGAGAATTTGTTTTTACTCCACTTTGCCAGCTATAGTGCCACAATCTGCAGCTTTTCCACCATATTTAGTCTTTGGAAGTTGTTTTCAACCCAAGTTTTCTTGACTAGATGCGCACATTCATTATCCTCTACCCAGAATGTTTCATATCGAAATACTCCCCTCCTCCTTTCCTTCCGTGGGTAGAATGATATGAGAGGGCTGTGATCAAAATCGATGGCTACTAATGCAATACATTTGGCATTTAGATATGCAATCCTTCATTTCAAATTACATAATGCTCTATCAAGTCACTTATTGACAAACCATTCTCCTGCTTTATTCTTTGTCCAGGTGAACGCACATGTGACACCCAACTTTTTCATTTCATTCTCATTAGTTAGATTAAGCATATTAGAGATTAAGGTCATTTCTTAGGTTAAAAAAAGGGGGTGTGAGAAATAAAATTAAGAGAAATATTCTACCCTTCCCTCACGTGGTCACCAAGTAGAGTGTGAAAGAGGGGGGGGGGGTGGCTATAGCCCTTCCTTTTGGACGACACCCACCGCTTTATCCTTCTATTTCTCTTCCTGCGCCCGAATTCCAAACTAATCCTTGCCTTCATAGCCTAGTGCCTCCAACCAGCAGTGAGATCGCTGCCGTTCGATTCCGTTTGGAGCTCCCGCCGTCGGCTGCAAAGCCCAACTCACCCGACGCTTCCTCTTCCTTCTGCCGGTGAAAAATCCAGGCAAGTAGGGCTGCTATTAAGGTCTTGAGTTCACGGATTAGCTTTGTCTAGCTATGCATATCGATTTCGGACTTGGTATTGCGATTTAGGTGCAGAAGTTGGGCGCTAAAGCTCTGTCCAGAGCTGGGTTGGGAATGTATGGGTTTGCTACTGTCCAAATGCTGAGTATAGAGCTGTCCTTGAGGTCTAGGGTGTTCGGATGAACTCTTCGTAACTCGGCATGTGCGATTTATGGACTGTGGTTGCTGTTTAAGTCCAAGATTGGGTACCGGAATGCACGTTTTTGGACTGGGTAAGCCTTCGATGTAATCACTTAACTTCAACGAGTCGTGGGTGTCGAGAATCGCTTAGTCGACCACTCAAAGGCTCCCGTTTGGTTAGTTCGTTCCATTAGATTTAATCTAGGTTTGTAGATTGCGAGTGCTTTGAGTTTTGCCTGTTGTTTTCCAGAACCGAGAACTCTTGACCTCTTTAGTTTGTCAATTTTGTGTGGCTCGTTGTGTTGAGATTTGGGTGAAACTTCTTTCATGAAAGTTGTGCAAGATACCTTAAAATATGACATATATTTTTTGTGGATTTTTCTGAGGTTAAATAATCAGCGTATGCACATAAGTTTCTATCGGGTGTATGCTACGTAGAACTACAGTACGCGTGACTCTGTGACCTTGAGAAATTTCTATAGAAGAGCCTAGCTTGATTCTGGTCACGACTCCTTCATGAAAGTTGTAGCAGACATCTTCATGCATGACATATTAAAATTTCGTAGAAATTGGTGAAGTTGTAGGTACTGAAACATACTCTTAATTGTGCACATTGATACTAGAAAACAGTTCAGTTTGTGAGTCATAGTTGTGCGATTTGCTGCTCCCTGTACAAAAAAAATTAGGTTCAGCATCCTTCGTGAAAAATGTTTGTTAATGTCTTATTTATAACATACTAAAATTTTAGGATCTTTCAAGCCCATTTCATATGGTAATCAAATTAATTCTCGAAACTATGCATTCTAATTGAGGTTGCCCTTATTCCGAGTTTGTTGGAATTCATGAGGAAGGTGATCGAATCCCAGGTTATGGTCTTCTGATGATTTTGCATATGACATATTGTCTGATGTTGTGATCTTGATCTCAATAAGACATTGATTACTTAAGAATTTAATGAGATGGCTTGTGATACCCAAATTTGTTTAAGTCTAGAACTCATACTTGACTTTAGGAAAGTGAAAGCTATTTTGTGCATTGGAGTTGTTGATGCTGCAACAAGGCGGAACTATGAATGTGATTGCTAATGAGCCAATGTGAGACCCCAGGTGTTGGGATGCCTGGAGAGAGATGAAAAGAAGTAATGGTGTTCTCTCCAGAGGTCTGAGAAGGGTTGAACAGCTTCTCAGGGGACCTCGTGATGCCAGGTTGGGTTCGAGGGGGTTCAAGGCGGAGTGTCATCTCCCCCTGGGTGATTGTGGATCTCATGATGTCAGGTTAGGTATGAGGGGATTTAGGGCGAAGTGTGGTCTCCCCCTGGGTGATTGTTGCAGCTAGACTCCTATAGATTTTGCAAATTGATAGTTTGTTTACCTATTTGTCTTGCTATTGGCCAACTCCAAGTTAGGACTAACTGCCCACTTGCTGAGTTTTTAATTTAAAAACTCACACTTGTTTATTGTGTCTTTTCTTCATATTAGAAGGTGATCGAGGAGCGCTCAACGTGTGGGAGAGTTTTGTTTCTTTGTTGTTTTGACATATTGTACATACTTGACAGGAGGCGGGATATTTAGTATTTGTAGAAATCCCCCTCCTTAGCCTCATCTCCCGATGTGTATGGAAACAAAGTTTTTTTTTTATGTAAATATAGTCGAGTGCAGTTCAGTTCAGTTCAGTTTCTTATGACTCAGCTTAGAATGAAATTTACTTTTATGATCTAAAATTAATATCTCGCCTAAATTATAAAGCAAGTCATGTAATATAGTTTGAGATCCAGGTGTCACCGCACATCTCTTGCATTCCAAATTCATTAAAGAACACTGGTGCAGGAAATCCCTGAAAGCTGTAAGCCGGTAATATTTTGCTCATTTTTTACCCACTTTTTCCTAGTGATACAAAATTTCATTGAAGTCCCCTAAGCAAAGCCAAGGTAGATAATAATTTACACTTGCTATATATATAGCCTCCCATAACATTATTCTTTCTTGAAAATCATTAGGAGCATGTAAAAATGTAATATGCACCCTATGTTTGGTTTATTTTATTTGACATTGAACATTAATAAAGTTTTCCGAGAAAGAGTAGATAGTTAATGATACTCGGTCGTCCTAGAAAATGGCCAAACCCCTACAATCTCTTTTGGATTCACCAAAAAACTATTCTGAAATTTCAACATCCTTCTTAATTGTTGCACATTTTGCTCTTGATTTTTAGTCTCCATTAGAAAGATAATATTGGGCATTTTCTGAGTCACTAGGACTCTTAAAGCTTGAATTGTCAAGGGTGTGCCCAACCCCTAACAATTCCAGCTTAAAAGCTTCATGGATGAACCTGTGGCTTATTAGGGCTAGCCACCAAATTCCACTGATTTGACTTCTCCGCCACTTTAATGGAGGTCTCCATCAACTGTGTATTGTCGAAAACTGGTGCTTGTGAAGTTTGAGCGCCATATGAGCAAAATCTCTTCCGTTTTTTTTAAGTTGATAGCTTGGTACCTTTGGATTTGTCCCTTGTCATACCCTTTTCACTTGCTAGGGTCTCTATCAAGTCCATTTCTGCTTCCTTTAGTTGTTCCTCATAGAGTACCATAACAAATTCTCCATCTATGCAGCAACTTCCTCTTTTTTGAGGACCTTTCTCCTCCATTAGTAGTAGTGCTAGAAAAGAGGTAGATTGATTATTCTCCTATTGATTTGGCTTGTCAACATTGTTCTGCCCACAAATAGACATAATTTTATTCTTATTCTAATCCTGCAGCTGCAATTCTTTTTCAGGAACTGAAGAGATAGGGGTCTCTGGCACGCTCTCATCTTCTTCTTGTATTATTTATTGTTTGCCATAAAGATTTTCCTATATGGACTAAGTTCCCACACTTCTATTCTTAGCCATTGCTCATATCTTCCCGGTTAGTCCTCTGCCAGCCCTGGATTCTCATAGGGTATCTCCTTGCAAAATGTGGCATAATGCCCAATTCTACCACATGAATAATAGTAATGCAGAAGCCTCTCATATTTGAACTCAACTCACAACCTCTTGCTCTCCAAATTAACAATAACTCTAGTCTTGAGAGGATTTTCCAAATTTAGCTTAACTTTTGCCTTGCCAATCTTGTAATTGTTGTCCCTTTTTGCTTCTAATTTCACCCCTATTACCTCTCTAGGTTTCGATGCAATATCCTTGATGATTTCATTAGTAACTCTCCCAAATGGGAGGCCAAAGAAATGCACCAAAAAAGCACAATGATTAAATTCATAATAGATCTCTAGGGTGTCAAGATCACATTACTGTAAAACTAGTAGATTACTTGAAAATGACCATGCTCCATGATCTAATACTCTTTATTTTTCATCTTTGAACTAAAATGACAAGGAGAAATAGCCCGGCTCTAATAATGTACAAGTAACATTTTCTATCCTCCAAGCTTTTTTCATTGTGTTTAAAAATGCTGGAAAATTCACATTCGACCTAGAATACAACTTTCCAAACAATGTCTTCCAGCATTCAGTCAATTTCTCTTCAGAAATGTCACCTTTAACATCAACTACATCATCTTCATACCATAACTTACCTAGACTTTTGCAAAGAGCGGCTAAGCACCTCTCTTCCTCGTACTGACCTGCCTTCTCTCGATCTCCAGGAACTATGTTAAGAGAAGTCTTAGTTTTCCTTCACACAAGCTGACCTGAGGTGTTTGGAACCAGTTGGAAAGGAGAAAGCAAGCCCAAATCAGTTGAATGGAGCTCTGATGCAATGGGGTTCTTGAATGGGGAGTGCGGGAGGGGGGATTGTAAGTCTGTGTATCGAGTATTGTGGATGGAGTGGTTAACGCAGTAAGATGGAAGGAAATTAAAAACCACTAGGATTTTGATCGGAAACTCGAGGTAGACAAAGTAGGGTTTTGTGGGGGATGGATTAGGGTTTGCCATTGGGGTTGAATCGAAACCTACCCTAAAGGTAGGAGAAAGCTACCCATGCAGTAGAGGAAATTTTAGGGGCATCTCCCTAACTTAACAGGAACCTATTTGCCCTTTTGTAGACCCAAAATTTAAGCCCAAAAAAATCAAATCCAATATTGAGAATGGAGTAATTTGAGAAAAGAATATAGCAACTTGGTAAACCACATGTGGGTGAAAGATGCAACTTGAAATTCAATGCAAGAATTGCGGACAGCAATTGCGATTTTCCCATGAATATATACAAATTATCTGCATAGGCTAAACCGAGATAGTCAATTGAAGCTTTTCCATACAGAGTAACGTGTTCAAGTTGACTCATTTACATTTCAGGTCCTAACAGCTTGATGAGCCCTCAAGCCTATGATCGGTTCCAATATATAAAATGAATACACGTAGCATGCTTCATAAGTGGCAGCAATAGTTTGGGGAATGAAAAATTAAGGAGATCATAATTGAGAGGTAATTCTTGTTTTTACGTCAGCTTGAAACGTAGTATAAGAGTTTTCTGATATATAGCTAAAATAAAATAAATGAATTCCAAAATCTTTAAAGAGTGAAGTTCTAGTTCAATTTATCAATTTAGTTATATTTAATTGCGGAATTCTGTCTTTTCTACATAAGTTGATACCCAATAAATCTCATAACATTATCGATGAATTTGGCTCATAATTCCAACATTTACCATTTCCTTGAAATTTGTGATGTTTAGTTATTTCTAAATTAGACAGGCAGGTGTTATACAAAGGGCCCAATTCATTATAGATGCATAAATCATTCCTATGTGGTTTTTAACTGACAAACGATATTTATTCCACACAAATAAAATCACCCTCAAGCGCTCTCTCCCTTTTATTCAATTAAGCTAAGAAGGGACAAAGAGAAAGGATTTAAGATTTTATATGCTGGCTAAAGATACAAAATATGGTTTCATTTGTGATTACCTAACAAATTGCTTTGATGGAGTTAGAAAACGTAGTTTTTTTTTCCCAACCAATTAGAAACAAAGTTAGAAATACACAATTTATATTTAACAATTAAGTGGTGTTTGGATTATTTTTTGCACACCTCTACCTCTTTGGGCCATTTTAGGGGCGCACTTCATATTTTATTCACGGAGTGTTTCTAGTAAGAAGCAACCTCTCATTATTTAAGCAATCCTTTTAATTTAAGTAATTTTCTTTAATTCATGCATTTCTCTCTATTTTTTCCTAAATACTTCCCCTTCCATATGTTACTCTTACACAAATACCGGCGCTATGTCCCATCATTCGGAGCTTGTTAATATTACGATAAAAACTCGCTACCACAACTAAATTGAACAAAAAGATTTGCCACGTTTAAAAGTGTCAAAATGGGTTAAAAACACGATTTTAACCTATTCATGATGAGTTGGATCATATATGATTTAGTTGAGTTTTAATAAATGAGTGGTTAATGGGCTTAAGTTGTAAGTCTAATTATATGCGACTTTAAAAGGGTCAAAAAAATAAATTCATTTATAACCCATCTAGCTTAAAAAGGTTATTAGTTGAAGAAATATATAAAGTAAAAAATAGAAGAAGAAGAAAGGAAACCCTACCTGCATCGTCTGCGGCGGGAAAGGGCGAAGAAACAGTTGTAACCCAAAACTGATGCCCTGCGTCGTCGGTAATGTCACCCACGGTAGCCCATATCGGTGGTGGCGTAGCCAGCAACAACCAAGGTCTTGCCGATGATAGTCTCGCAAGTAAGCACTGGCCTTCATCTTTCCCTCGCGCAATGGACAAAGTAATCATGCTAGACGTCCTCGTTCTTCCATTATAACGGACATGAGACCTGAATCCTGTAGCCAAGACCATCTTTCCATTCAAGAAGGATGAAGCTATTGTGCCTTGTGACGTCAATCTCATCACCGCTAATTTGGTTCATCGCTCAAACTCTTTCCCCATGAACATTCGCATAACTATCGTAGTTAGGGCTTGATCAGAGAGTATGCGAGGAAGCTTCATGGGCTTGTTGTTGTGTCTCCGGTGGTGGTGGTACAAACCGCCGACGCACGAAGGAGGCTTGCGATTGGAGGTGGAGTTGGAAGAGATGCCGGAGGCGGAGAGGATGCGCGGGAGCTTGGAAGTGGTGATAGATGGGGACAGCGGCAGATGGGGCATGGCGGCGGCGACGAAGCTAGAGACCCTTAATTTTTTTTTTTTTTTTTTTTGGGTACTATTTTTAATGTTCTTTGCAGGTTAGTTTAAAGAACAAGAAAAGGGTTTCATATCTGTTTGGGCCTTTTTCTCTGTTTTTTTGGATGGGTTTGGCTTGGATGTGTGTTGGGTTGGGTTGGGTATAGATCATCTAAATTGTTTAGGAAATAAATGGATCGATGGCATATAAAAAATTTCGGTTGTAAAATTAGCTCCAAACACGAATGTCCGTCATCCAATAGCTGTAAAATGATATTTTACTAGGATTGATCGGTACTAGGATAGATAGGTTTTAAATATAGAATATGGAACCTATCTTGTTAGAACTGGTTTCTAATTTTTTGAACTTGAAACCTATCTTGTTTGTCTTGGGACTAACTTGTTTTTCTAGTCCTGAGACTGATTTCTTTTTTTTTCTTTTGCTTCATTTTTTAAAATCAAGACAATTAACAATTATAGCAAAATATCATAAGTGACAAAATAGCTTCAAGTAAAATATCAATGCAATATAAATAAAAATATAAAGTAATAAGGAAGTTAAGCTCAATTAAGAATGTAAATCACTCTTCCAATAAAAAAAATAGTTTCTACTCTCATAACCTAAAACTTACCTGCATGTACCGGTTCCACAAATTTGGAACTAGGAACTATTCTATTTCCATGGGCAATCTAAGCCAATTCCCCAATAGAATCTAACTAGTTGCACATCCCTAATTTTTGCAAGAATCGAATTGGTTGCGCATCCCTAATTTTTGCAAAGACATTAGACCATGGTCGATATCATAATGAAACTCACAATCACAAGATAATATAGAAAGACAAAGAGAAAATGTTATGAAAAATCCAAACTATGTCCGTTATTAGAGAAAAAATGGCTTTATTTTCCTTCACTTAAGATGCGCATGACAACGCTTTTATTCCGGGAAGATTTTTTTTTTTTTTTTTTTTTAGAAATAGTTCTTTTTTATTTCTGTTTCGGGAACAATTTCTAAGTAAAAAAACCCATTTGATAACTACACAAAATTTATACTCTTGGAATAGAAAAAAAATAAAAATGCGTTTGGTAACGCAATAATTTCTTTTTGTATTTATTCATTTTTTATTCTTACTCACGGATTGCCGACCGTCCGCTGCCGCCACCCGACGCCATTCTCTACCGCCGTTGCACAACCGCCCACGGCCGATCGTCACGGCAACCGCCGCCGCAGAGCCCATCGGTCGTTACCGGGACACGGGCGGCCGATGGGCTCTACGATGGCGATCGCCGGTGACATCGGCTGCGGGTGGCGCGAGCGGCGTCGGCGGCGAGCGGCGACATCGGGCGGCAACGGCGGCGACGGCGGCCAAATGGCGACGGTTGGTGGTGGCTCTAGGCGATTGGAGGTGGTCGCGGCAAGAGAGAGAAACAAAAAAAAAAATTATTTATTTCTAGAAATTATTTCCAAGAACAAGAATCAACTTTCTTTTGTTTCTCAAACTGTCCCAAGGAGAACAAAAAAATTAGATAAATTGTTCCTAAGAATAAATGTTTTACTAAATAGGTTTATGTTCTTTTTTGTTCCTATAACAAATGAACGAAAAATTTGGAGAAATAGAAACGTTACCATACGCTGCCTTAGTCCACTTTGGCACCATGTCAGCATCATCTGAAATCTATCGTCCAAGTCAGTGGCCACATAGGACTTTTAAGGATGATTTTCAACGGCAACATAACAAAAAAACTAAATGTATCACAAGAGTATAAGTTTATGGTTTTTGTGTCAAAAAAAAAAATTAGGGCAAAGGTGTCATATTAGATATAGTTTGAAATATTTATTACCTCAAAAAGTTCGTAATAAATTAATCACGGTAATATAATTTGCGATTTTGTGGCGTTTTTGCCAAAAAAAAAAAAAGAAAGAAAGAAGAAAAATACCTTGTACTATCTTGCCGATATTACCCTTCTGCCCCCAGGTCCACGCACAAACGGAGGACGCGCACGCACCGCATCTTTCGCCCACCCCCATATAAATATCCCGCACACTCGCGAGAGCTGGTATTAGGGTTTTCGCTTGCACCAGAGCGTAGAAGTGGGGAGGGTTTGCTCGGTAGAGCCGTCACCAGCAAGCTCCTTCGCTCCGAGCCAAACCCTAGTCTCCTCCCAACCATGGCCGTCGGGTAACTCTCCCCTCTCTCTCGCGTGGGTCGGTTCTTGCCGTTCGAAACTTTGGCGTTTGGACTGATGGGTCGGTGGTTTTATGCAGGAAGAACAAGAGGATTTCCAAGGGGAAGAAGGGAGGCAAGAAGAAGGCGTGAGTTTCGGTGTTCCTGTTTTGGGGGGGCTCATTGGGTGTTCGTAGATCTGTTGGATGTTCTGGTTTGTTCTGATTTTGTGCGTCTTTTGTTGTTGTCGTTGTTGTGGGGGCATTTGTGCAGGGTCGATCCGTTTTCCAAGAAGGACTGGTATGATATCAAGGCCCCATCCGTGTTCTCCGTGAAGAACGTGGGCAAGACTCTTGTTTCGCGTACTCAGGGTACCAAGGTGTGTTCTTTTTCGCTTTCGTTTAATCTAATCTGGTTGGCTCGGTTGGAAAATGGGCGAAGTTTTCAGTGTATGTGTGTAATGCTCGTTGTGAAATCTCTTTGCTTGTTTGGACTTCGATCTAAATGCCATTGCTCAAATGGTGGTCTAGGTAACACTTAAGACATCGTTGTTAGTTTTCTTGCTGTAACTATTTTTGTAGTGGTTGATGTGTAGAGCAGCTTCGTTGAGCTTATTTGCTCCAGTACTGTCGATTGCTTTTGTGATACTCCCCTTGAATAACAAGGCATTAAGGTCTTACTGTTGGGGATTAAGCTGTGATAACAATTGGAGATATTGATATGCACAGTGCTGAACATGTCATTTGTCGTTCTCTCTGTGGCGCTCATAGCTGGTTTCTTTATGAAAATTCAGCGCTGATCTTGCCATGCCCTTTGTAAGGAACTTATGAGGGTAAAAGAATAAGGATAATTTGAAGTCGATGCCTTTGGATATCTTTTTTTTTTATTCAATTATGGCACCTTTGTTGGTGTTATCTTTTTCAGCAACCCCTCGGGGTGGGGGCAGGGGGTTCACACAGATTTTAGATGTCGAAAAGTTATTTATTCCTCATAAAGTCTTTTAACATGACGCTAATTTTGCACATTTGCAGATTGCTTCAGAAGGTCTCAAACACAGAGTGTTTGAGGTGTCATTGGCTGACCTTCAGGGTGATGAGGACCATGCCTACAGAAAGATTCGTCTGAGGAGTGAAGATGTTCAGGGAAGAAATGTCTTGACTAATTTCTGGGTAAGATTTTTCTTTTTTTAATTAGGTTTCTGGGTAAGGTTAACATGGTCATCGCCCTTTTTGAGTATCATCTACACCTTTTGAAATGAATTTGACCTATGCCTTTCCTTTATATAATTTCAGGGAATGGACTTCACAACCGATAAGTTGAGGTCCTTGGTGAGAAAATGGCAGACATTGATTGAAGCTCATGTTGATGTGAAGACAACAGATAATTACACTTTGAGGATGTTCTGCATCGGCTTCACCAAGAGACGTCCAAATCAGGTCAAGAGAACCTGCTATGCGCAATCCAGCCAGATCAGACAGGTGATTTATCTCATGCAGAATACGCTATTTCTGTGGTCTATGATAGAATAACAGTCTTACCATATCAGTAGAAGCATTACAGTTAATCTGCATGGTCCATCGATTGATGGCATGCTCAACATCATATGTTTGCTTTCTTTTTTAATTTTTTGTGCTGCTTGGCTCCCTATAATGTATATGCTCTAATAAATTACATAGTGGCAGTGGCTGGATGTGCCAATTTATAGTTTTCCTTAAGAGATTGGCTATGCGATTATAGTGGGGATTTAAAGTAGAAATGCTTTTGTTCCAGATTCGCAGGAAGATGAGGGAAATTATGGTCAACCAGGCCACTACTTGCGACCTGAAGGAATTGGTCAGGAAGTTCATTCCTGAGATGATTGGGAAGGAAATTGAGAAGGCAACATCAAGCATCTATCCTCTGCAGAATGTTTTCATTCGGAAGGTCAAGATTCTGAAAGCTCCTAAGTTTGATCTCGGAAAATTGATGGAGGTATATTTTAATTTCTTAATTGTGTCTGAGATATTGAGGGACAATTTCTTAACCTAATTTCATGAAATGAAATACTTATATTTGCTTTAAATAAAAAATTCTTAGTTACATTCTTGATGGAGGTTGATGAGTCTTGAGAGCCTATTAATGACGCATGCCTAGTGTGGTTTACTTAGTAAAATGGTTTGCATAGAACCTTGGTTTTCATTTTGTGCTTGACTGGATAACAAGATTGAGTTTGCTTTATAGAGTCGGTCAGTATGAACTACAGGAGAGTTAATCAGATATTATTGAAGATGGCAGTAAATTTAGTGTTGAAAATAAAATGAAAGTGATTTTTATTTGGATAGTGTAGTTTGTGATTGTTAATTCATTGTAAAATCTGTAACCTAACTGTTTGTTTATCCTGCTGTCATGATAGGTCCATGGTGATTATTCAGAAGACATTGGCGTCAAGTTGATAGGCCCGCTGACGAACCAGTGGCTGAGGTTCCCACCGAAGTCATTGGAGCTTAAATTTAGGGTTCTATTGTTCTCATATTGAGTTTTGAAGTCCTTTCTACAGACCAGACGATGTTTTGCTTCAGCAAGAATTAATGGGTTTTGATAATTGAGCGATGTTGTTTTGTTCTTTAGCTGAGATGATATGGTTACGTAGCTCCTTCCATACTTATTAATGATTCAGACGAGAATTAGAATTTTCTGCAGTCTCTCTGTATTGTTTCACTTGGTCTGTGGTATAAAGAGAGGTTTTAAGCGAAAACCTTTTTGCTTGCTGCGTTGTAGCATTGTTGGAGGTGATGCTTTTCGATAGGACAAAGCTATTAACATAATCTGTAGTTAATGCCCGGTTTGGTTTAAGCTTGTTCCATAATCGGTGTTTTCTTCCTTTAATTGCTTTGATTCTGCGAGATCGATATCGCTACACGGATCCTTCCTACCCTTCTTGAACCACTCCTTTCTTGTCCCTGCACTTCTGTACTATTTGAGAGCTCGCAAATGCTCTTTGCTTATGGTGATACGGGCATCAGGCGGTTTGTCTTGCTTTGTCATTTGTAAGACTTGAGTTTAATGAAGTGCTCGTGGAGTGCCTTTGCAATGTAGCAGGCGTCATTTATATTATTGTCTAATTTTAAATAGACACCTGGGGCGCGTTTAGTAACAGTTTTTTTCCGATAATAGATTCTGGTAAGAATTTTTTTTTCCAGGAACAAATTTTGAGCATTTAAATTTGTTTGGTAACTATTCAAATTTTTTATATTCGGAATAGAATTGCATTTGGTAGCGTACTAATTGATTTTATTTTAAATTAATTGATTTTAATTTTTTAATAATAATTTTGTTTTTACTTTCTTTTTCCTTTTTTTTTTCCTATTCTTCTCTTTCTTGTGGTTGGTCGTCGGACGACCACCGATCGGCTGGATGAGGGCCCGCGATCGCACCGGAGTGTCGCTGCCCTCAACGAGGCTAACCCTCGTCGTCAAGTTTTCCCGCAGTTGGGCGAGGCTCGCCCAACCCGCTTGGTGAGGCCGAGCCTCGCCGATGGCCAAGCCGGCCTTGCCGGGGCTAGGCAAGGTCTACTTGGCCACTAGCGAGGCTAGGAGAGCCTCATCGATGGCCAGGTGAGCCTCGCTGGGGTTGGGTGAGGTTTGCTTGGCCATCAGCGGGGCTGGGCAAGCCTCACCGGTGCCCAAGTGAGGCCGAGCCTCATCGATGGCCAAACCAACCTTGCCGGGGCTAGGTGAGGTCTGTTTGGCCACCACCAGAAGGCCAGGTGAACCTCACCGGTGGCTAGGTGAGCCTCACCGGGTTGGGCGATGTCTACTTGGCCACCGCCGAGGCCGGGCAAGCTCACAGGTGGCTGTGCGAGCCTCGTCGAGGCTAGGCATGCCTCACCTAGCCTCGGCAAGCCTCGCAGATGGCTGGGCTTGCCTTCGGCAAGCTTGTTAGACCGGTGGACGGCAATTGGTTGTCGCTGGATGGCGGAAGGGAAGAAGAAGAGGAGTTGGT
Organism: Eucalyptus grandis; assembly: GCF_016545825.1. Lineage (NCBI taxonomy): Eukaryota > Viridiplantae > Streptophyta > Magnoliopsida > Myrtales > Myrtaceae > Eucalyptus > Eucalyptus grandis. Next base: position 13,618,818 of record NC_052613.1, read on the forward strand.
TTTGATTCTCAAATTTCTTCTCAAAACAAAAATTAACTTTTTTTATTCTTAATTCTACTCTAAATATGTTCTTAGGAACAAAATTTTTACCAAACGTAATTATGTTCCAAAACTATTTTCGGGAACAAAAAATTAGAATCGGGTACTATTTGGCACGTTGTCAAATAGTCCCCTACTGTGTGATTTCTGAGACTAGATTTTTCGGCCCATGCCTCGCATGTTGGATTTACAATAGGGAAAATACCACCAAAAGTCTGTCCACTGACTATGATACACTGATACCTCCGGACCATTTTGGGGCGTCACCGAAATCTTCAAAAGCTGCATCATGTACCGGTTTCAATTATTTCTTTCATCACATTTCTGCCCAAGTCATTCGTGGAAGTCCTGCGTGGCGCGGCTTACATGGACAACATAGGAAAACAGAGCTGACGTGGATCCAACGTAGTTCTGGTAAATTTTAGTGGAGCTTACCAAAACTACGTTTGGGGGCAAAAGTTGGGACAAATCGAATGCAGTTCAGCGTTTTTCCGAGTGATAAGATTAGGGATAATGAAATCTTCATGACAATAGCCGCATAAATGAATCAAGTCTATGTGATACATTGCATCGATAGTGTTCACTCTTGATCCTTGTAGCTTGTTTTTCTTATCATTGTCCATGTAGGCCGTCACATAGGATTTTTAAGAGTCAACGTTGGACAGAATTGTGATGGAGGGTATATTTGTAACTTTCGTACAATTTTATGGATTTTAATGTCAAAACAAAGAGTTTGGGCATTGAAGTCATAGTAGAACTCATTCGTTTTTCTGTGGTAATTAATATTTACTACTTGAGAGTTGACCGTTGGATAAGGATATATCATACACAAGTAATATATATATCAATTCAAGAGTTGAATAGTAAGCAATTCAAAGTTTGATGAAATTTTAAAAATGAATCACCTTGCAAGTTTGTTGAAATTTGTAGAAACAAATTAATGTTCTATTTGCGCACATAAGATAATTAATTTGTTTCATCATATATTTGATATTTCTGAATTTTCAAAACCATCTTAAACATTGACATTTTATTCTCTCATTTTATATATTCTATTTTTTAGGTGAGGTAATGCTTAATCCTATATTGTGTTTTATTTTTGGAATTGAATTAATCTTTTTTAAATTTCAAGTATTTATGTTTAATTTGCTAATAAAGTTACTTATTTATGCTTTTTATGTTAAGATTTGTAGAAACAGATTAATGTTCTATTTGAGCGTAAGATAATTAATTGTTTTCATCATATATTTGATATTTCTGAATTTTCAAAACCATCTTTAATAGTGACATTTTCTTTGCTCATTTTGTAAATTGTGCTTTTCAGGTATGGTAATGCTTAATCTTACATTATGTTTTTAAAAATTTTATATTTTTTCAAAATTTCAAAGTATTTATGTTTAATTCACTTAAAAAGTTGGTGATTTATGCTATTTAGCAATTCGTGGAGGCTAACAAGTTTTCAGAGGCTACTAGTGACCAGCCAAATATATATTTTAGTAAAATATTTATCATATAACCTTGGTCTTAACTTGATTTTTGCACTTTAGCGTTGCTTAATCTCGATTACGAGGAGGTGTTCAAGAGAGTTTAGCAGAAGTCAGTAAATTTAGCGCTTAAAAATGGAATGGAAGTGATTTTTAATGGCTGGCTACAATCTGCGATTGTTTAATTCAACGTTAAACTTTGCAAATTGATTAAAAGAAATGAAGAGAAAAAGATCATTTTATCCACGTTCTGCGGATTATATTTATAACTGTGGAGTCAAATTGTGATGAAGCTACGTGTTAAAAAATATTATTAATTTTTTCTTCCCTGATATATAATCATAGTGGCAACTGAAAAAGATTTCAATGAAGTGCAACTGAGGCTTAGGGAGAGACCACATCGGATCTTTTGCTAATAATATCGAATTAGAAACGAACTCAGTTGATACTTCAACGGCAGTTTCCTCGGAAAATCGAGAAATATCTTCAATTTAGTTTGTCAGCTCTTCCCGCCTAATCCCTTCTAACAAACATAGTGTAAGTGACGACAAGAGGAAGGATTTTGTTTTAGCCAACTTCAGATGAAATTTAAGTTATCTACTTATTTAATAAATTAACCATTCAAAGCAAAAATTTAACGGTGAAATTAGTAAACTTACCAACGTAGGTTCGGCCAAAAATAGTTAGTTACTGACGATGCTATTATAATTAAGGGTTAATATCACAAAAATTTCAAATCAATACACGTGTGACAAATTTAGTCTAAATTAATTTTTTTACAAAAATTCTAAATTAGTACAATTGTGACAAATTTATCCCAAACCAATTTTTTTACTACAAAAATCCCAAATTTGTATATCCATAACAAATTATCATCTGTTAATATCCGTTAAATTTGATTATCACAAAGAAAAATCACAAATTAGTACACCTAATAAATGAATAGGTAAAACCCCAAATTGGTATCCCCATAAACTACCAAGTGTTATCTAACTCAACAATTTAACGGTAAAATTTAATGAAAACTAACGTAGGGTAAATTTATCATAGGTATATCAATTTGGAGTTTTTTGTAGTTAAAAATTAGTTTGGGGTAAATTTGTCACAGGTGTACCGATTTGGGATTTTTCACGATATTAATCTTATAATTAAAATCGAAGTTAACTTATAATTATAATAAGTAACTTACCATCGTAAATATGATTTTAATTAAGTAAGTCACCAACAAGCTGAGAAATTGATGAACATAATATTCGATAGAACACTTTCAAGCTGTTTAGGATGTAGTAATTGAGAATTGAATCGTATTGTTTGAGAAAGAAACGCACCAGAAAATAGATAAATTTAATACTATAGACTCGCTTTTAGGGTGGTGAGTTTTCTCTCCTAGTAAGGAACTTTACCAACACGCAATCCTCTAGTAATTTACCAAAATTGGAAGTAAAATCTCGTTGTTAAATTTAGCAACCTTTTACTGAAATTAGTAACCCACCAAAGAATGCTAGCTTTTAGGGAAATAATCTACCGATCAAGTGAGTAATTTGCCAAGTTTTCCGATTATTTAACTGTAAACCATTGTAAACAAATCTTATCAATGAAATTAGCAACTTACTAGCGGAGGCCAGCACCGTGACGAGTAACTGGCAACGCAAGGAATTTACCGAGGTCAAAGTAATGTAGTATTTGATTTGAGGGTAGTCAAATCATCATTTCATCCGTAAGTGAGTTTTGAACATACATTTGAGAATGGTAAAATTATTATTTGGTAGGCATGTTAGTTTGGCTCCATTTGTTTAGCAATACATGAATGTTCTGAAAATCTCTAAAAATAATCATTGGTATTGCTTATAAAAATGAATAAACACAAAATATTTTCATCATTCATGAAAATGATTAAATAAAAATTATTGTCAAAAATTGAATTATTTTCTATTGACTAATTATTTCAAGCGATCAATTTTGGAAAAAATGATGAGTTACTAATAAATAAGTGAGAACAACTGTTTGAAATCACAAGGTATTCAAACCTGTTAAATTCATTATAGCGTTAGTGTGTTAGTGACAAATAAAACGGCATACTGGTAAAATTGAAAATTTGTTTTTAATTATTAAAGAATTAAATGATTATTTTGCTAAGTTACGATCGTTAAACAACACTTCTAATATGTAACCATTTCATAACCTACTACTAATAAAACAAGTCTTAAAGGTCTATGTCTCGAATCGAAAAGTGCCAAAAAAGTCCTAAACCTTTTGTCTTTGTACTGATTTAGTCTTAAACATTTTTATGTTGTGTCATTTCAGTCATTTAGGCCAATTTTGGCCAAATTTTGCTGTCGGACGCCGGCCGACCGACGTGGTTTGATCGGCACTAACGTAAACAACTTTTAATAACATTTTTATTTTTGTCTTTTTCCTCCAGCTAGTTGTCGAGGTCTCGCGACCGGCCGAGGCGATGGCCGGGCAAGGGCGAGCCTCGCCCATGGCCGGATCCGGCAAGGTCGAGCCTCGCCGACCATGGGCGAGGCTCGCCGCCGAATCTAGTGAGGCTTGACCTCGCCCGCGAGGTGGCCGACGAGGTCGCCCTCGCGCCCGTCACCTCCGGCTGGTCGCCGGCCGTTGCCATCGGCCGGTTGCCGAACCTCGGCGACCGACTCGGAGGAAGATAAAAAGAAAAATAATATTAAAAAATAAAAAAAATATATTTAAATATTTAAATATTATTAAAAGTTGTCAACATCAGCGCCGATTAGACTACGTCACCTGACCGGTGTCCAATCAGCAAAATCCGGCCAAAATTGGTGGGAAATGACTGAATTGGCACAACATAAAAATGTTTATGATTGAATCGACACTAAAAAAGGTTTTGACTAAATCGGTACAAAGGCAAAATGTTTATGACTTTTTTGGCACTTTTCCGTCTCGAATCTAATAACAATCTAATTATGTTTGTGCAAAAGTATAATAATTTAAAATGGGGGATCTAAGAATAAGCCTAAAATTTATTCGACATATTTAATAGAACCAAATTGAATCGAAAGCTTCCAATGACCAATGATGGAAATAGGGATATTTATCAATCTAATTCAGCTTGTCACATTGAGAAACTGGAACTTGAAATCTAATCGAGAACCTAGTTTCAATTTTCGCCGGGACAAATTCAAACTTTTTTTTTTCTTTTGGTCAAGCAAATCCGAACTATTATCATCACCCAATGAACCACAAAACATAGGTAAAATATCAAAACGCATCTCCCTTTGACCCATTAACCTTACAAAAAGCATTCACGTGCACCTAGACAAAACTTGAAAAAACCAAATTGTACCTCCTTATAGATTCATTTTGACATTTTGCTTAGGGTTTGATTGGTTTGGTTTGGAGTATTTTGAGTTGATGTGAGAATTCAGAATTTGGGAATGGTCTTCTCTGGAAAGGAAATGGCATTTTCGTAAACTAGGACGCAAAGATAATAAATATGAAGATGCAAAGTAAATTTGAAAGGTAAAATTCAAGTACATGATATTTTCAAAAGTGGAGATATAGAAATGAATGATCGTTAGTAAAAAAAATAATGAATGTTTTTGCATCCTTTCGAAAAATATTTTTAAATGTGTCCCTCCACTCCACTCTTGAGAAAATAAACAACAGGCATGCCTGAGTACAGTTGCTTAAAGGCTGAATTTGCTGTCCCAGTTGAGTCAGAGGTTCAGGAACCACTCGATATGTCGAGAACCAAGGCCTTGGAATTTGCAGGAGCAGATCACTCCAAAAAATTATGAATACCAAGGCATAAGCCCTTCATTCAAGAAATGGTCAGATATCAAGCACGAAAAGATCTCACCCTTTTCCGAACTTCCAAGATTCATCTGATAATACTTTCTCATGCCCCCTCCCAGATTGATACAAGGTTAAAAAAATGGAATTTAGAGTACTCTTAAACAATGAATGCAGTCAAGAGAAAGCAAAAGGAACTGTGGAGCTTGAATCAACTGAAACTTGACTATTTTACAATATACATTGGTATTCTTAAGAGCATGCTACAGCTTTTATTATACTGCGCGTCCATCGGAAAGAAAAAGACACTTAAAAATTGCCATTGAGCGACAAGCCTCTCAACGAGGCGAAGTTCAAGGAAGTACCAAGGCGATTCTCGAGCAGAAAATCATGATACGGCTCACTTCTAGTGTTGAGGAGTGAGAGAAGGAAAGGATGGAATCGATTGTAAAATCAACCTCCGACCGCTCCTCAGGTTCGGGGAGGTCCCAAAGTCGCTGTGTGGCGGAGAGACCTCTTGCTGTTAGGAGAGGTGCTCTTTATGCTGGCCGTTGGCGTGCTGCTGCTGCAGAGGATCTCGGGAATTTCGTCCTCCATATTAGTTAGAGGAAGTTTTTCGAATTTCGGTGGCGGCGGTAGTAGAAGATCCGGTTTTCCCATTTTCTGGCTAGAGTGCAATGCATAAGAGGATCCAATGGTGACGAACGATGAACGCGGCTGCTTGAGCTTCGATGGAAATGCCAACTGAACCAAAGGTCTGCAAAACACAGATAAAGTTAAATGACCAGAAAATACATCTGTTAGCGAAGGAGCTAAAATGAGAGAGACTAAAGGACGGAAAGAATTTAAGGAAACTAAACCTGCGAAACCCAGATGGTGTGCTTGGAAGAGCAGAAGCTAAATTTAGTTCATCATTATTCTCATTTTCCATTTTCCAAGGAATTTTCTCCGCTTTGTTCTTTTCACACTTCTCAGTCTCTTCTTCTTCTTCGCAATCTGGTCCTCTCAAAGCAGAACCTGAATTCCACAGTGAACAATTTTAATCTAGGAATTTCATTTAGTATCAAGACCATAAAATAGTGTAAAAAAACGCATCAGAATAAGAAAGGTAGAAGGTTGGTGATGGTATCCAGTGAGCCACATGCTAGGGTGACGTGAGGATCACTTACCATCTTTTGTACCGAATGCATTTTTACACCCTTCGCATCGACAGTTAATGGAGCAGCCAACACCACCCTTTTTAAAACAAAAACCAACATTAATAAAGAATTATAGCAGAATATCAAATTGGACAGCACAATCTGAGAGGAAAAACCTGATAGCACTCGCAGTATTTCTTGAGGCAACTGGACTTCTTACAATTGCATCCTCTTTTATGTCGTGCTGAAGCTGGCGTTTTGCTAGAATCTTCCTGCACAGGACAAAAGGATGAAATTACATTGTAGGCAGTGTTTCATATTTATTCCCCTTTTCGCCAACAAGCAGGAATAGAGTTGACATATCATATATTCTTACCCCGTATTCAGAAGCAGATTCAGAAGACCTAATGACTTTTGGAGCAAATGCAAGCGGGTTACGTGACTCGATCTGTTTTCTAGTTGCAAGAACAGTGTCTTCATGAATAGGCTTGTTGAAGCAATCTTGACATGCACATGGCTCGATGCAGTAGACACCAGCAGCAAAACATTCACAGTAACTGCATAGACAATTTTGAAAGGTCAACTAGCATACTAATAGCCTCCAGATTTCCTGAAATTGTTCATCTAATTCAGTTTTGATTTGCCAAAAACGGCCTAGGTGGACGATTTGTTTCTAGGGTCTCTTCCATTTTTAGTTTCGCAGGAATAACTCAGCTGACGAAAAAATTTTAACATCCTACTTTTCTGGGTTGTTTACAACAAATCATCTCTCAATTATTTTATCAGGATTACACTCCAGTTATGACCTAATACAATGACATCAAGGATGCCCTTTTGGCTTCTGTGAAATTGTCATTCGAAGGGAATTGCAGACTCAGCCTGCGCTGAGGATAGAAAGGCCCAGTGCAAAGTCTTCTATTAAAGGGTTGAAGTTCAGGTCTAAACGATTACATAACTTCTACATATGATAAGATTGCTTTTCATAACTTCTCAGGCCTAAATAACTTTGCTCAAACAATAGAATAATACCGCAGCTCAGTTTTCTTTCTATTTATCATTTCAGCACTTCTGCAAGCAGTTTTCTGCCACAGGATTCTTTTGTAGTGGATCAAGAGCAGTTATTTGGGGCCAAGAAAAAAAAAAGGACCAATTACTTAGGTTTGAAATGTACAGCACTTCTGCAAGCAGCTTTCCATGGCTTGTTGGCCAACACTGGATGGCAAGTATACTAATTGTTAAACACAAAAAAGGGTATTCAGTGAATAAAGAGTTCCAGGGTTTAAAAAAGAAAATACTTAATAAGTGAACTTACAGCTTCAAACATTTTGATTTTTACAATTACAGCGCTTGCAGGTCTCACTTTCTCCGCCATTCTCCATTCGTCTCCTGCAAATCAAATAGCACATATAAGGAAAGGGAAGGGAAGCATCAAAAGTAGTATCTGAATATACGGTCTTGAACATCAAGTTATAAACAGATCATGCATACCTTTTCTTTCGGGGACTAGTCTGGCCATTCTCTTCATAGTTCAGATCAGTGGGTGCTTGAGAAACTTCTTCAGCAACCTGAAGCCCATTATCATGGTCCATCTCTTCAGCATTACTCAAAGTCAAAGACTTGTGAAGCGACTCCTGATTGGTCAAGGGAGACTGCAACGAGGTTGTGGACATGTGCACGTTTAATGCTTGGACATCAGATAACAAGCTTTCATGTTTAACAATCCTGGAGTCCTTTGTAGTTGAAGTCAAAGCATTCAAGTGCAAGCCAATTCCAGGTACAATACACCGTGAAGAATCACCTCCACCTTTGACAACGACCAGTTGCTTATTTTTTGGGATATCATTCTCATCGGATTTAAGTAGTGGTGAAGAAATACCACCTGAACCACTGTCCAAGCTCTTCTGCTGAGTTCCCACCATCTCAAAATCAAGACAGCGCCTCCTCATACCACGAGGTAGATCAGAGATAGGCTACATATCAACAGACAGAGGTACTTTAGTTTGTTATACAATCCAACGGAATTCTGTGTTTCAGCAATTAACACAAGCAAGAAATGTTTCTTCAAATGGCTGGAGGTGGAGCTGGAAGACTAATACTGAACTGTTCAGATTAAAACAAGAGTTAAAAGTATTGAGAAACTAACAACAGAGATGAGATTTTTTCATGAATTTCTGACTGAAGATGCTTTGGAAGTTGCAAATACTATTTAAAAGTCACTTTCAGCATCATCACAGTATGTTACAGACAAGCACATTGAATGTGTTTTCAGTAAGAATGAGTACAGATGGATTAGTAATCGATTTTATTAGAAATGAATTGAGGGGAAAAAAAGAAAGAAATTGGAACGGTATCATTAACTTCTAATAGAATTTTGGTGAGAATAAAAGAAGAAAGCATGCGATTTTGGTTCAGGGAATTCTGTGCATCTGGTCTACTTATTGAAGAGGCAGATATCTGTAGTTTGCATGCTGTGCCAGCACATAAGAAACAGGAAATTTTGTGAGAGAATACGTGGAGTAAAAATTAAGCTGTCTTTTACCTTATTAGCAAATGGAATATGCGCTCCCACCTCATTATCCATATTTACACTCAAATAAGTACCAGTGTGATTATCCAGATTGCTTATCGCGACACCATTCGGCAAAGTATTTGTGTCTTTCTGTTCGCTGGGATCTACAGGCTGACAAGAAGGCTCCTCTGCTTCATGCTGTTCGTTAAAAGTGAGTTGATACAGTAACTGCTTTTTCAGTTCTTCACTAACCTCGTTCTCAGGAAAATTTGACACCATAGAAGTGAAATATCCCACCTCTACATCTGGTGATCTCTGGATCAGTCCCCTAAAAGCAGCAGCATCATTAGGGGAACTAAATATTAAAAGGTCAGTTGACTCTAAAGCCAAACTCTCCCATCCACACCCTGTATCATTTTTCTGTTGAGAAGTTCCCTCCTGATGTGACCTACCATCAGGTAAGTCTATTTGGGAATTTTTTTCAACAACAGGAGCATCTGACTTGGACACAGTACAATCTGCAGCAGTGCTACATGGCGTTGGGTCGGAATTTGGACTGCCACAGTCATACTTTAAGGATTGTGGCAGGTCAAGCGCAAATTCTTGGTGCTCATCAAGCGGCTCAACAGAAGATTCTCCAATGGGAACCAAGATATCAAAGTTTTCCTGCAGCTCACTTTCATTTTCAGCCAACTGAGCCACATCCGAAACATCGCGTTCAGCTGTTGGAATTTTATTCTCATCTTTACAAGAAGTTCCGATATTTGATGGATCTGAGTCTTGATGGCTAAAACAAGAGATATCTGTTAGCAGACATATACAAGCAAGGCAGTCTGAGCCAACTGTGCAGGACTAAACAAGAAAGACAGACAATCACCTTCTCAGAAATCTCGATTCCTTGTGAGAAGAACTGACATGTGGAGAAGTGAAAATGGACGGAAGAGATCCAAAAGTCAGTGAGCTGAATGCCTGAGTGATTCGTATGGACTTCACTGGCTTTATGGGGGAGAGACTGTTGATATAATTGAAAACTGGGGAGTCCTGCAATCATCAGGAAACTATTACTCACGGATCACACAATATATTTATCAGAAGAAAGAAATGCACAGAAATGACGTAAAGTAGATTTATACACACTAAAAACAAGTGCAAGATGGAGACTCTTAACCAGAAAGTACTGAATTAAAGAAAAAAGTTCAATTAGCCGATTCTCAAATCAAGTTCTGCTTCCGTGAAAAATGTAAAAATTAATCAAGCATAACAACATATCCTGCAAAACAGCATACTTTATTTCCATGTCAAATATTTTAAGAATTATTGCAATAAAACATGCCAACTGGAATAAAAGCCAGAATATAGAAAATCTCACAACCAAGAGCTCTCAAATGCAAAGCTACCGTGAATATATGATAAAACTCTGCCCGCCAAAGCTGTTTGTGGGCATGTTAGACCGACAAAAAGTGGTCATTCAATCAGATCCACTCCTCGATCCAAGACAATAATACCGACATGTGGGAATTGAAAAGAAATTACATAAAAGAAGAAGGAGCGTGACCACTTAAGACCTAGCCGAGTCCTCACACAACCTGGAGTGCATTAAACACAGGATCTGTAGTTCACTCATAAAATGGCCGCCAGTAAACATCTGTGGACATTTCCCCCAAAAAACACCACTTTTGACTAATTAAACACTTAGTCAAAAATTTCTGACCCCGAGAAGGAGAATTAGACAGAAACTCCAGACAATTGCTTCGAATCTCCAAGTGAAGATCACTGAAAAGCAAGGTCCACTCAGCATTGACTCGCCAGAGATCTAAATATAGAGAGATTCACATCACCAAGCGAAGATCTACTCAAATTAGCTGGAGTTCAGACCACACTTCCGAACAACCTTAAACAATTCGAAGCTTCTTCTTTCCCCGTCAAAACCCCCGGAACTCTTCTCAGAAACTCCAAAGAAGCTGACAACACTACAGTCAACTCGAAGGAAAAAGAATCCCCATTTCAAAACTAAGGTCAACGACCCAGATGGGACAGAAAAGAAGGGCATGCAGACCAGGCAAGGATCGAGTCAACAACCCGCAACCAAGCTCCAAAAGATCCAAGAATTGCCAAAACCAACCCGATCCCCCGGCGACAAAGGAAGAAAAGAGATGAAATTGACGAAAAAACTGAAGTGGGTACTCAAGATTCTCGGCGGGGCGAGCGCAAAGTACCTCGAATTTGGAGATGGGAGCGGCGATCTGGTTCCTCTCTGGAGTATCCATTTCCAGAGAAGAAGCTGCTTCACATTTCTCTCTCCAAACCACCCCCGCTCCCTCTCTCACTCTTTTCTAAGGCCTCTCCCTTTCTGGGTATCTCCTCCGAGAGCGGGAGGAAGAGAGGGAGAGCGAGAGCGAGAGAGGGAGAGTGAAAAAGTGGAGGAGATTGCAGAGGAGAAGATGAGATTCAAGAAGGAGCGGGAAGGCGGGAGAGAGAGAAACTTTAGAGAGAGAGAGAGAGAGATTTTCTCGTGGCGATAAACTTTAGTAAGCTGGGGCCCACCTCGCAACTCCACAGCTGTCCGTTATTTTTTCATGTTGTTCCTCGTTTCCTTCCTAAAGTTAAGTGTTCCTTTTTTTTTTTTTTTTTTTTGGTAAAATGTTGTTGGGTTTGGAGTTACCCTAAAAAAAAAAATTGTAAATGTTGGCTCTTGGGGACAATATGGCATAGAAAATGTCGTTGGGTTTGGTGTTGCCATAAATAAAAAAGATAAATTACAAATGTTGGCTTTTGGGACAGTGTCTTGATCATCTTTTCCCTTTTTTAATCTTGGCATCGGGTGAATATATGAAGTAATATTTTTACATGACTTCTTATTAGATTTCCAGTTTTTAACTTGCATAGACTTGCCAAATTTTTATTTGATGAAGAAATGATACGAGCTCTAGCCATTCGAGATGTGAAATTGTAATTAGCAAATTGACACACCTCTCTCTCTCTCTCTTTCTAAAAAAGTATTTTAAAGTGATTGACAATAAATTTAACTTTATTAAAAGTCGAATCTGATGACGAATCCATGACATTATATCAAATAATTGACGTGTAGCATCCGAAGATCGTATTGTGAGGTCAAGATTGAAATGACATAGAAATCCCGATGCATTTATTTCATGAATCTGATTATGCATGGCGAAAATGCTTTTTAGTATTTATTTGAAAAGGGAAAATAAGGGCTTTTCTTTTCCTTTTTTGAATTAGAAAAAATCATCGTGTAATTATGACTCAAAAGAATGGAAATGGAATTTCGGTTGTCAATAAGTATTAACATGTCATGAATAATAATTCAGTTGGCCCAATTAAATGTGCTCAATTTCGTACTTTATAATTTAATCACCAATCGGAGGAGATCTCTCTCTCAAATGAATTCTCAATCTCCATTTATTACAATTTTCATAATTTCTCCAGGAGTAAACGTGTTTCCTCAGCATTTACTATATTGATTTCAGCGCTCATCATGAAAAAAGTAAATGCACCAAACCGTGTACAAATAAACGACATCTCATTGCCATTAATTGGAAATCCAAAACGTTTTAATATTAAGAAGGACATAAATCATAATTAATATTATGTTATTAAAATCATATCTTTCCTTTTGCCACAATTTAAATTGTATTTACTGTCATGGTTTTCGGTTTCAAACTCACTAAACTAAAGTAATTATTCTTTGGCGCCTTGCATGGGAAAATTTGTCAATTTTAAATTTTGGCCATGGACGAAATTAATATAATTCTGGACTCTAAGTTTACCTGATAAAGCCAAATAAAATCTAATGTAAGTACTTTTAGTAGCTCATATCTGATGAATATGAAAGAAGATAATTGGCACTGTGTAAATTATTCTCTTAAAATTCATGGAATATGTTGAATAATATTAAAAGTCCATATAATGTGAGATTAACACGGATTATAAAAGATAATTTCGAAACTGACATAGGAATATTTTTCCTAAGATACACAGATCTAGGATTGTATTTTTCTAAACAAAACACAAGTTTGAGATTTCACTAAAAAAATACAATAGGACTTTTCTATTATGTTAGTGCATATAGGAAAGGACATAATAAAAGTTATTTATTTCAGTGAAAATAGACTATTAACACATTCTAAGTCAACCAACAATTAAGTCTAAATACGACTAAATGTGTACTTCTATCATGTTAGTCTTCCCAATTAGGGGTGATTAGCTCTTCGTACGGTCCGGTCCAACAGAACTGACCACTTTTTTATTCCATGAAGATTTTAGTTTAAATTTAATTTATATTTATGTGTTTAAGAAATAAAATAGTATATTTTAACATTTATTGCTATTTTTATGAAATTTAAAAATATATATATTTTAAGAAGTGTCAATTGGATTCCCTTAATCGAGAATCGGACCGAAAATCGCCAATTTCATTTTTATGAAATTAGGAACAGAACTGATGTCTCTAGGAATTGGACCAAACCAATTGGTTCAGTCCGGTCCGATTCAATCGGTTCCCAATTTCGACAGTCCGATATGCTCATTAGGAATTCCAATACTCCTAATTAATTAGAATAATGGCCTTTTTTATGAACTAATTCTCGTATCAATCATAAACGTAACTACATATCATCTTGAAAATTAGCAAGGATGACATTGTTGTCGATGAGCTGCAGCTAAGAATTAAAAATTACTTTTTGGCACCGAAATTATGTCAAACGTGACTTTCCCGCGAATGTTTGGTGAAGGGGGATGAAACTAGCCTCTTACAATATTTATTGTCGCATACCCAATTTCACGGGCTCAGAATTTGATACATTGACGGTGTAAAATAATTGCTCCGCGAGCAGAATTACAATATTAATTATGTTATAAAGTATATCAATTGTTTGTTTTATATTTATATTTTCCAACTACCTTTTACTTTGTATTTTTTTTCCTTTCCTCTCCATTCTCTCTATCATATCTTTTACTTTCTCACGGTGGGCTTGAACGATGAAAAACATTTACTTTTCATTCACACATTTTATAAATTATTTCTAAAACGTGTAACCAAAAACCCTACTTCTTCCAGGGATCACATGCATTATTGATCCCCTCTCTCTTTATCTCTTTTTTTTTAAAGAAAAAATAAAATAGAGCAAAAGTCAATCTAGCGAAGTGCTCTTGGATTCACAGTCCCACCAGTTGATTTGTACATGATAAGTTATTTTTGGGACGCCAGAAAATAAAAATAAAAAGTGACCCTCTAAAAAATATTTGTTAATGAATTAGAACTTAGAAGGGGGAGTCAACAAACATGAGAGACTTACTTTTAGGAGTGTACAGTATAAAATGACGACTTGGGCTTTTTAGGGTTTAGCAACCCAAAGTGTGAATTTTTATTTTCTTTTGTAAAAGAGTATCTAAAGCAGCATTCTTTACATGTTATACTTGCCTTGTGCTTGAAGTTTAATGTTGTAAAATCAAGACTAGAAAAAAAAAAGATATTAAATGGCAAAATATGAATGGTTGGCAATAAAAAAATTTCAAGTGTAAAGAGGCAAAGGGGATGAATGATGTCTCATCTTGCATACAATGTTTGACCTAGAAGTACGAGCTTAGGAGACTATTGAGGAGACATAAAAAATTTAATTACTTATTTCAGATACATTTATACACATTTCAGATCGAGCAATACTACCCTTTCAATCCACAATGCACATCTTATTTGTGAGCTTAGGAGGATATTGAGAAGACATAAAAAAAATTTAATCACTTATTTTATATACATTTATACACATTTCAAATCCAGCAGTACTCCCCTCTCACTCCACCAAGCACATATTATTTGTGACTATTTATCAACGAACTTAATTTATTCGAGCTTTAAGTAAAGTGATGTTCATTAATTTTTGCCACCTTAAACAAGTAATCATCTTACATAATCTAAAATAGGCTCATCTACTCTTCATTATGAAATACACAAAAATATACATAAATTACATGGTCCTCTCTCCCGTGTATTTGTCATCCCATTTAAATATATTGATTGAAAGACATGACATTTTATACAATTTCTCTGAATTATAATTATCAATTCTTTTCTATTAATGTGTGATTTTTACACATTTCAAATCAAGTAATACTACATTCTCACTCGGCAATGCACATATATGTGACTATTTATCAACGGAATTAATTTATTCGAGCTTTATGTACAATGATGTTCATTCGATTTTGTTACCTTAACTAGTTATCTTATAAATTTTAAAATAAGCTCATATATTCTTCATCAAGAAATATACATAAATTACATGGTTCTTTCTCCCGTGTATTTGTTATCCGATTATTATTTTTTTTCTGTCAAAGTGTGTCGTTTGGTGGAAACTTCCTCCTCTGTAAAAGCGGACAGCCCCCCGGATCTACCTTCACCTGCCCGACATCCCCTCTCTCTCTCTCTCTCTCTCTCTCACTTACGTTTGTCACGTGCCGCCCGGTCGGAGAGAGAAAGCATTTTGGCGCGCAAATGTTTTCGAAGGCTAAGTTATCCGGTAGGCCTCAGGTCCACGCTACCAGCCGTAGATCCGCACTCTGATTGGGATATCCACCGTTGAAAAGCAGCAAAGTCGCGCGTGATCGATGATTGGCGGTGCATGATTAGGCGACGGACCTCGAGCCTATGGAATAATCTTTAACTGCTCCCTTTGACCGCTTCTTTAGGATTTCGATTTGATTATTATTGCCGTTCCCTAAGAATGAGGGGACACTAGAGGACATGATAGGGTTCGTTGGCCGCTCACATCGGAGTCCATCTTTTTCCTTTTTTATTTTATAGTTCTTGGGACCCACCCTTTGTATTCCCTTGATCATGGGTCTTGCGACACGTGTCATGCCGATGAAGCTCAATGAATCAATCTTACACCCATACGAGACGCTTATTAAACGCAAAGGAAATTGTCTCAAAATTCCTAAACATATTATACATCGATCAATTTGTTCCCACGTCTTTTAGTTATGTTAATTTAGTTTTAAAATTTTGAGTTAATATATTGAAAATTCTAAACTAGTATACTTGTGATAAATTTACTCAAAACTATTTTTTGATAATGAAAACTCTAAATTGATACACCTATGACAAATTTATCCAAACTAACTATAAAAAATCATAAACTTGTACATTTATGACAAATTTACCCCAAACTAATTTATTCGACCATAAAAAAACCCCAAACTAGTAAATTTGTGACTAATATACCATTCGCTAAATTAGATTAATATCACAAAAAAATCACAAAAATTGTAAACTGTAAAAAATAGAGTGTAAAATCCCAAATTGGTATACCCGTCAATTGTCACGTGTAATTTAACTTTATAATTTAACAATAAAATTTAACTAAAACTAACATAGGGTAAATTTGTCACAAGTATACCATTTTAGGGTAAATTTGTCAAATGTATACCAGTTTAGGGTTTTTTGTGGTCAAAAAAATAATTTGGGGTAGATTTGTCACATGTGTACCAGTTTGAGGTTTTTCAAAGTATTAACCCTAAACTTTTTGACAACTTACCAATCTAGCCATAAACATTTCAATTGTACTAATTTAATTTTAAATATTTTTACAATTTATCAATTTAGTTAATTCAACTAATCTTGATCGAAAATTCATGACATGGCGGCGCTGTCCTATGTGGTATAGTCAGCACTAACGTAAATAATTTTGTAATTTGTTTCTTTTTTATTTTCATTTTCTCTTCTTTTATTTTTCTTCTTTTCCTTTTCTTTTTTCCTTTTTCCTCCACAGCCCATCGTTGGAAAAAAATTCAAAAAATTAAAAGAAATTATAAAAATTATCCACACTAGCAATTTCAAACCAAAATTGGTCGAAATGATTAAATTGGTAAATCATTAAAATGTTCGTAATTAAAATGACACAATTGAAAGGTCCATGACTAAATTAGCAAATTGTCAATATTTTAATGACTAAATTAATACAATTGAAATGTTTATTATCAAATTGGCCACTATATAATAAATTTAGGATTTTTGAACAATTTTCCCATCAAACACCTACATAAAGAAATGTTTCTGCTTCAATATACCATTTGCCATGTGTTATGTATAGTCAATGCATTGAAGATGATGATATTTTCAAGTATGATTAAGAAGTGCTCTTGAAAAACTAATCGGCAAAACCTGAATGTTTATACCGATGTTTTGCAAATGCCCACGTTGGCTTTCAATATAAGGTTATATCTTTCCAAGCACAATGATATCCATGAATCCCTATTATGCCTAGTTTTAATTTTAAACACAAATAGTGCTGAGTTTTTTACTCATTAAACCAATCATTAAATACTAAATGTTCTCGAGATATTATCTTTGAAGATAATAATGAAGTTTGTGATATTTCATTGCGTTGTGATTGATTGAGTGAATTGATTGCTTAACATTTTAAGCAGACATAAAATTCTCTCTTTCAGACAAATAATATTTATTGGCCATAGAAAAGTTGTAGAACTTATTTTAACAGTGTTTGCCATGTCTTTTTGTCATCGAAACTTCTTTAGTATGTTATATGACCTTAGCCAGCGTCTAGACAGGGCTAGACAGCTGGTATATTTTCTCCCTCTATTATTTTCCCAAATTGAGAATGTGGTGCCACATTAGTGGCGCTTGTCAAATTTTACTGCATTGTCAATTTGACAGTATTAGTAATGGTAGGTATGGAAAGGATTTTATTGTACAAATTAATAAAGTTAAATGATTAGATTGCTTAAAAAAGTTAAGAGAACTAAATTGCTGGATAAGAGCACTACAGGTGCAATGACTTTTGTATAGTGTTCATTTGAGGGTTATAACTTTTTTTCGATCACTTAAATGATTTAACTTTATCTACGATCACTCGAGTGCTATATCTTTTTTTTTTCCAATTACTTGAGTGCCTTAACTTACGTATGGTCGTCCTTTTGAGGACCATAACTTTAATTTTTCCATTTACTTGAGTGTAATATAATTTTTTAATTAGTCACTTTAGTGTCATAATATTTTGAAAATGTTTACCATAAGTGTTATGCCATTTTGGATTTATGATATTTGGGCAAATGTTTTCAAAAAATTTTAGCACTTAAATGATCGATTGAATGTAGTGGCACCCAAGTGATGTTTTAAAGAAGTTATGACACTTAAGTGATTAAAAGAAACATTTATGATATTCGAGTGATCACTGTACCAAAATTATGGCACTTATAGTATCATTATCCCTTAAATTGCATAAAGCGACAATAGCGGAAGAACTAAAACTGTACTTAACCCTTTTGGTTGGCATTTGGATAGAAGTATATCGATAAATATCTTCCCCCAATTTTGTTCACATTTGAGCGTTCAAAGGAAACAAATAATTTCTCTTAAGAAAATATAGCAAACTACAATTGACGAGAATGTATTGCATGAAACACAAAGTTATTTTCAAGCACTGCCCTTCCTGTCGCCAATTACTAAAACTACTCCCATGATGGTAATTCAGTAATATCAAGGTGTCGTCTAAAGAAATTGTATGTCGATTCTGCTTTGAGTCTACACCATATCCTACGTGCCAATTGAGCATATACTTATTCAGTCATCTTTGACAACACAAATAAATGAAGAATTTCCAATGCTAATATGCATTAATATAAGAAGAAATCACCTCTTTGATCATATTGACAAGTAAGGTGATGCTAAAAACAAATATAAAAAATTGATCAAGATCAGAGTGCACAAGAGC